>NW_020291924.1:146432-292711 GCF_003184865.1 Aspergillus homomorphus CBS 101889 | reverse complement strand
AACCCTAATGTAAACCCTAATGTAAACCCTAATAAATATCTAAATTTCATTAGTGTGTATACCGGATTTAGTTACGGTAATTCGGCTTCAATGAAAAGCCTAGAGTATTCTTACGCCCCTCGGCAGCTTGAAAGCTAGGTATAAGCGGCTGGCTCGGATGAGTCCAAAAATAATACAACCAGTGTGATTATTGCCAAGTGAGGTTGATCAAGTCTGTGCCAAGCTGCTATTGGACCAGCCATTTACTAGGTCACGCACGGATGCACCACCCTGTATTATGATTAGACATAAAAGTGAAGACAGCTGCACTTGAAGATATACCAAAAGATAACAAATATCAAAACTTGCCTACTTTTTTGAAATAAAGGAATGAAGTCTGATGCAGTGAAAAATAGTAATTATAAAAGAGTTGACTGTTATAGTGGTTGAAGAAAATCTAAGCTCTTTTCTAAATAATTATTAAAATATATTAAATATATAATATCTTATAGATAATCTTCAATCAAATATATATATAATTAAGACCTTGTTTAATAATAAATAAGAAACTAATAAATTTTCTAAATCTATTTAAAGTAGAGTAGCTAACAGCTAGATTAGGTTAAGTTAATCAAAATTTTTATACCTGACTACAGGTTAATAATTAGATATAAGAAATATTTATTTTTATTTAGATTAATTAATAATTTATCTATAAATTAGATTTCTTTATAACTAAATTTATTTAAAAAAATAATATAAAATAATCAAATATTTTTATCTAATCTTTATTTAATTGTATTTAATTTTTATTTAATTTAATCTAGTTTTTGTCTAATTTTACCTAATTTAAATATAATAATTAATTATTATATTAATTATTAATTTTATTTTTATATTTTGATCTAATTAATAGATTAAAGTTAGATTAAGATTAAGATATTGTCACAGGCCAGTGCCTGCTATTAGTTACATAAACCACATAACCTTAGTCTACTAATATAGAAATATATCTATAAAGAACTCTCTCTTTCTAAGCTTTTTATAAATAGTTTTATAATCTAGTTAGATTAAATTTAAGTCTTATTTTATTTCTTTATATATAAAAAATTTCTGATTCTTTTAAATTATAAAATTAAGATTACTAGATAAATATTAGAAAAAATAAATACTAGATAAAAAAAAATTAAACTATTATTAGTATTATCTCTAATCTCTTATAAAATATAAAGCTAGGAATTAATAAATCTTTTAGTATAAATATAAATACTATTATAATAGATAATATAAACTTAAATAATATAAAATAAAAAGAAAAAATAATATAAATAGTAAAAAGTTATATAAAAGAAATAAATCTATTATCTTAAGATAATATTAAAATATATAAAATTTTTCTACTATTAATTACTATAATAAATAAAAAATAAGTAATACTAATCTAGTTAATAATTAAATTAATACTAGAATATCTAAGAATAAAAGTAATCTATTAATTAAAAATATATTTATTAGATTTTATATTATTTAATAATAGCTCTAATAACTAGCTAATATAATATATTATAATAAAAAATAAATTAAGTATAAATAAGCAAGTTATTAGTTTATCCCAAAATTAATTTATATATATATTCTTTAAATTAGAAAAACTAGTATAGAAGAATACCAGAATTTTTATAAAACTATATTAAAATATTAGTAAACTATAGACTTTACTTAATTATCTTAAAAATATTTATAAATATCTAAATATTAAGATATATATAATAAGACAGTTATATTAAATATATTAATCAGACAATATAATTTTTTTAAAGTTTTTTTTATAATTAGAAAAGAAGTTTATAGATATTAGTATTCTTTAGTAATATAATAAAATTAAAAAAATAGATTTTTTTAGATATACTTAATAAAATTATATTTAAAGCCCTGATAAATTATAATATTCTAATTATCTTTTTAAATTTAATCTTTTAACTTTATAAGATTAATACTAATATAAATATTCTTAATATTAATAAAATTAAATAAATATATTACCTATATTCTCTGAGATTTAATAATAAAATAAACTAGTTATCTACTACTATAATAAATTATATTAAATTATATATAGGATCCTGTTAACTCTATATAAAACTATTATAATAAATATAATAAATAACTTAGAAAAAATTTAGTAAATAATATACTAAAGAAAAGTATTTAAAATATAGAAAATAAGAATATTAAATTATAGGTTATATTCTTTTACTAGTTTAATTATTAAATTTTATATAAGTTATAATAAAATTAAGTAGAAAAAAGAATAAATATATTACTAATATTAAAAAAATAAGGGTTTTAAATAATAATAATTTAGTAATAGAATCCTCTACTAAAAAAATATAATTATAAAAAATAATTTAGAAAAAAAATAGCTTCTATTCTAAGCTGTAAATAGAAATAAGAAGAAATTAAAAAATTATTAAAAAATAAAATATTACTATTTCTAGTTAATACTAGAATAAATAGAATCTAGTTTATGTAAACTTTAATTAATAATAGTTATTACTATTATATAATAGTAAATAAATTATTAGTTTAAGTATTTAATTTTTTATATATTAAAATATCTTTATAAATCCTTAATAGAGTAGTAGTAAATCAGGATTAAATTATTAAAATTATATATTTTAATTTTAGGATATATAACTACTAATAAAACTGTATATTTATATATATTATTAAATCTTAAGAAAATAATATAATTCTCAGAGATCTATAACTATATAAAGTAAATAAATAATATTTTATTTAAAAAAGATATTTAAATATCTTTATAAAGATAAGAGAATAAATAAAATATTAAAATTATATAGATTAATTAATTAAATGTAAAAGATTTAAAGTATTATATATTAAATAAATTATAAAACTAGTTATTTATTATCTTTTAAATAATAAATTAATATTAAATTAACTACAGATTAGAAAGATTATATTAGATAATATTAAAAAAATACTGTAAATAAAAAAATACTGTAATTGAAAAAATATATTAATTTAAAAAATAAGCTACTAAAGCACTACTAGAAATAACTAGATATTTTTAATTAATAATTAACTAAAAAGTAAAACTGCGATTTGCTGGAGCGCGGCCGTTTTCGGCGCCCGCTTCTCTAGGTTTAGCGCCTGCGTTGCCCGCGCTTGTTACGGCATCGCGCCGGCTGTTCGCGGTTTAGCCTGTCCGTAACAGGCTTAGCACTATCCGCTAGTCCTGATCAGGAACTGCCTTCTTCTACCGCCCACCGCACAACGTCTGCCATGTATATAAAGCGGGGGTGCGTCGCTCGACGGAAACCCTCATCTTGCAACATCATCTCCCTTCCTAATCTCACTTCTCAGGTCTTACTCGGATCGGCTGACGTGGCCTCTTGCTTCGCCCCCTGCTAGTCGCAGAAGTTTCTACGCTACGGCTTTAGCACAGCCCGCTTTCTCCAAGCACTTGACCAGAACGACCAGGACAAGCCCAAAATTAATGGCGAATAGCACGCAATGTCCTTGGCTTCTGTGCTACATTTTCGCTCGGCTATCCAGTTTCACCCGCACTGGATATGTGAAAGTGCTGTGGTCAGATGTTTATCAGTTCATCCCTTGGTGGTTTTGTCATTGTTGATTATACGATAGAACACCGGCAGTTCTGATCACATTGGGATGCGATATGTTCCCCATTCCCTCGAGTCTACTTTCTCGGCCATTCCTGATGAGAAGAAATTGACATGCTGTTTGAAATTAAGACAAGTGCTGTCGTTGTGGGACTCAGTACTTTAGCTCTGCCTTTTGTCTAATCGCCAGGGCAACGCAGTGCTCCTGATCTCGTATCGTTCCGCAAACCTAGCTCGAGTTCTACCGGACATATCCGTCAAGCAGCGCAGTCAATCGCTCAGTAGCTCAGCTTCTGACTTACTGACCAACCGCAAAAATGCCTCAAACCGCCCTGGGGCTGAACGGGAGAATTTGAACTAGGCATGCCCGAGTGACCTGCGTGGCCTGCAAACAACAGGCCAAACCTGTCGTATGACTTGCTGTCTCGGAGGATGCGCCCTTCCTTAATTTTCCCAAAAGAAAAAAAAAAGGATTTTTCCAATCTGGGTAGTAAAAGTCTGAAGCCTTCCTATAGGCGTTCAAATTACTATCGGACCCATTCCCGCTTCTGCGCCTGACACAAGCGGAGCCGATTCGATAAGGCGCAGACAACGCATGCCTCCGGTAGTACGAAGCCTACCAGAAGCTGCGCGGCCGAGTATCATACTATCGTACTCACATGTCATCTCAGTCTTATAAAGGTATGGTAGACCTCTTATTTTATGTCTCTTCCATCTTCTGGATCCCAAGTTACGACTGGGTAGCGTTTCAATCAATTCTCTACTGTTTGACTCCAACCTACCGCGCTCTAAACTACTATGATTTATCCTTCCCGTGTCTTGTCTGTATATTGTACAAAATGAGAGTGAATCTTGACCAGATCGAGTTCTACAATGGTCCAAGCCAGCCGCCCTGCAACAATCGGAGGAAGTCACCCCCAACACACATTCCACAGACCTTCCAGCATTTTTCTTCCACTGAGATAGTCCCAGGACCGCCCCAGGCGAATTCAAGAAAGGACCGGCCATCTAGCGGGACCGCTTATCTATGGAATACATTTGACTTTGAGATTGATAGGCTCTATGGCGTTACTGAGCATCGAACGACGAAAGATACCGAATCCTCTATCGCACCAATCATCCCAGCCACTCTTGATATTCAGTCGGATAATAGAGGCTCTTGCCTAGCTTCATCCGAGCCAGTGCTATTCGAAGATACCTCGGCGACACCAATACCCTGCCGCCCAGACCAATTGGATCATGTTTCTCTCGATTTACAGGAGAATGGCTTGCCAAGTAAGTTGGTATAATACTCGATAGTATCATGAATAACCCCTCTTTTTTCTGACATGCTCCAGATTTCGTGTCTTATAGCAAAGGTGCGGAAATAGCTGAATATCTACGCGCTCCCTGTGTCACCGCGCCTGCATCCAGACAAGCGGGCAATGCCACTAGCAGCCTATCCACAACTTATGATTGCCATCGAGAATCCGTGCAGGAAAGCTCGTCGATCACACGGGCTCTTTCAGAGTACAGCGGCCCCATAAATGGTGGAATGATCACGAACCAGTCCCAGTCACCCGAACTAAGTGATGTTTTATGCACCAGTGCAATAGATGCTTCGGGGCGGGCTGTTAGTTCCAGTAGGGCTGAAGCCAAGTCAGATACATCTGGCCTCTCTTCTCGCTCGAATTGCTCCAACCAGTGCCCTAGTCCGGAAAATTCTGGTGCTAGAACAACCCGAGTGTACAACGGCCCGTTACGCTATCCGTCAGTAGCTGTGGTTGTACCCGCGCCTTCATGGAAGCAGCGAAGAGCCACCAGGGCAAGCACAAGGGCCGCTGCGGCAGCATGCAACAAGCGACTTCGCTCAGGCCAAGCCTCCATCAATCGCAATAGTCCAGATGCATTTTCCCGTCGCACTGAAGGCTCGATTTCGAAGATGAAGAAGACCCGGACGCCTGCTCTTAGGCGTGTCTCTCGCCCTTCGGAAGGTTCAATTCCCGCTTCGTGCCATTGTACCCGTGATATCCACGGGATTCGCGGAAACGCCCTGCTCACAGTTGTATCAGATTCTGGCGTGAAACCTGCGTATTATTTCACCTTTGTGCCTGACACGAGTTCGGCGTCGCACCAGGCGCATCCGGGGGGAGTTTCTGGAAAACAAAGGCCATACACATCCGATGAGAATGCGCTGTTGGTTCGGCTGAAAGAAAGAGAAGCAATGTCATGGGTTGAGATTGCGGACTATTTTCCTGACCGAACTGTCTCATCCCTGCAAGTCCACTATTCGACTAAGTTACGGCATAAGGCAAGAGATTGATCTTGAAGAGGGCGGAGACCTTGATAAGAGAGGGTCTGGATTCGTGAATGGCTCTTAGTGTATGCAAGAGAGAATACTACGAATATTATTTGGAATCGTCTAATGCTGCTGGGAGTCTTTCTTTCAATCATTATGGAGCTGTTAAAGGCAAGGAGACATCATTCAAGACATAGTCGGCCATTCCAGCCACAAATAGAGGTAGGGTCTTTTGGTCTCTGGATCCTTTTGTTGTTTTGTTGTCTTAACCTTTGACGACGCACCTCCTATCTCGATAACTAGAGTGTTATGCAGGCAAACGATTTCAGCGCCGGATGCCCGGCGCCTAGGTTTATACGTCAAGCGTAAGTGCCTCATAATACAACCCTCTCTTCTTTGCGACAAGACCCCCCATTCTAATCTCGATTTCGAGGTCTTTCTCAGGTTGGCTGACGTGGCCCCTTCCTCCACCCCTGCTAATTGGAATTGCGGCCGTAGCACAGCCCGCTTTTCCAAACACTTGACCAGGACAAGCGCAAGTATGGCAAATGGCTTGCATTATTCCTGGCTTTCTGCGCTACAATTTTCGCTCGGTGATTCAGTTTCACTTGTATCGATTGCGTGAAAGTGCTGCAAGTTGATGTACATCATTTTATTCCTTGATAATTGTGCCGCTATTCACCATGTAGGTAACTCCGGCAGTTCTGAATACCTTGGGATGCAATATGTTCTCAATCTCCTCGGATCTATTTTCTCGGTCTTCCTCATCAGATGAGAATCGAAGCTGGATTTCATTAGGGCTAGTGACTGCCGTGAAGAGACTATGAAGGTATGGAAATGGTAGGATTAATTGTCTTTCAAGGAGACGTAGGAGGCAATCAAAGACTATAGCATAACAATACTGGCATTATACTGCTGTGAAAGTGGTGATTCTACACTGCTCCGAATGATAAAAAATATGGCAAGTTGAGCGTGCTAATGCCGTCGCGAACAGAAGTATTGTCGTCAAAATGACATGAACACCTAAAGAATCCTTTCAATGCCTCAAGCCACTTCATCGAAGTCATCAAACGGAAAATGATCTCGAACACCGATAACATCTTCAGGAGTCTCAGCCGCTTCAAGCATTCTGGTCTTCATATCATGAGCCATTCCTTTAACAGCATCATAATCATCATTTGGAACCCAACCTAGAACATCAACCTCTAAGATATTCCTCATTTCTTGGATCGCAATATCAGCTTCTTTTTGGCGAGCATCTAAGTTCAGTGTTTCCTGGATAGTCTCCTCTGAATAACCCACCGGAGCAACCGAGCAAGCACTCTGAATTTGCTCTGCACCGGTAGTCTGCGCAATTATCGACCAATTCTGTATAGAGCGAATGAGTTCTGCTCGCAGCGATATTGAGTCTCCCTCCCAGGGTGTACCAGCGTACTTGAATAGCCGTTGACGAAGAATGACAGACTGGTCGAAGATGGCGTCATAATGATCCTTATTTAGCCTTTTGGTAAACGCGGCATAAAGAAAATGTACCAGCCTTTTCCGTCGGATCTCTAATAAAGATGCTTGCTCGGGTGAAGGTAAAGAGTCATAATTTGGTGGGAGTGTAAGCTCGGGCTGTTTCAGCATCTCCGACTCGGGATCGCCATAATTCTGGAAATGAGTTGGTATGCCCGCAACGATACCTAGAGGAAAAATAGAACAATGCTGCCAATCTATAAGTCCGATAATATCATTTGTCTCAGACACAAGAATATTGTTTGGTTGAAAATCAGGGTGGCGCATAACAGGTCGATTCATAGTTGAGTTGTCTGCATACCCTAAGCAGCGTGCCATTTGAAGATAGTTGGTAAGGTCGGTGATATGGCTATCAGGTGATACGTGCTTGAAATGATAGATCTCTCTATAGAGCCGGTCATAGGGCAAGCGAGGTTTTGCATAGGCTTTGGTCCAAGCTAATTCACGTTCGCCAGCTGCTCGGAAAATGTCAATTGATGACAACCCTTTCGTAGTCAGTATTGTCAACAGTACAGTTCTTGAAGACTATTCACTCACAAGGTCCTCTATCGATATTCAGTAAGTCCCTTTTGTCATGCCACCAGCTATAATGAGCTGTCGGTCCTATGCAGAATGCTCTGTCATTGGGATCCGCGAGTTGTATCCTGCTCTCCGATGAAAGGTCTCTGGTATAATAAAGACTTCCAGACGCAGGAAACTGCAGTGACATCAATTGCTTTTCCCATTCGATTATCTGCTTCATGACCTTATGTTGTTCCTTTGGTGTCATTAAGAACCATTTGTCGCCGAGTGGGGTACCCTCCAGCTTTTCCATAATGATATATTCTGTTCCAACGGGATTCGCCTTTGTCGAACACCACCCATAAACCACTGGTGTGCGAATACCATGTAGGCGAAGATAGTCTAACGTTGCCGCTTCGCTCGCTACAGTATAGTGTTCTGGTACTGTGCTTGGATATGGAAGTCGCGCAATAACACACTTTCCATCGCTGAAAGTGGCCTCGAACACGCGGTTGAATCCGCCTTCTGACAGCTTAACAAAGGTTTTCAGATCGGATTTCAAACGGCCGGATGCAGCAGAAATGACATCCTGAAGTGCAGAAACGTCAAACTCAAGGAATCGTTCTGATAGACGAAGATGTTCATTGAATCTTTAGAACGTCAGTTTTTTGCAAGAAGCCTAGTATCTCAGCACTTACATCCATCTCCCTGAAGTGTACCGGAAGAATTCATCATGGAGTGTGACACTTGATTTTCGCCCACATCTCGTCGAGGCGTTCGCATGCTGTTGGTTCCCAAGCTTGTGAAAGCGAAAAGTTTGAGGCCGTAAAGAGCCCAGAAATTTTCGCGTGTTGACAGAACATTTCTTCATATTGGAGCTTTTAGCTGTCAGATGAGAAAGCGACATGAAAAAGGAGCATCGAGGGATATGATCCGCTTGATGAATAGACTTGGTTTGGGGGTCCGTTGCACAGGGCCAATTTAAGGGAAATTATTCCGTGTCGGAAAAACATGTTTCCGCATGTCGTCTGTCTGATGGCTGATTGATGTGGGCCGGCCGACATTGGCAATCTAGTCCCTTGCCTGTTTTGACCCGTTTGTCTCCATATTTTACATATGTTGTTTGGCTACATCGGGAAGAAAACCCATACAATCTCAAAATAGTTATAAGGCTAGGCCAAAGAGTGGATACATTCAAATGCCCATCATACCAACCCCGCTCAGATACTCGAATCTCCTTATCAATCGTAAACCCACAATTCTAGCTTTCGACAATCGCCGAGAACAATGACTGCCATTTTGTATCAGTGCCAGACTTCAAAGACCATAATTAATTTCAGTCAGTTAGACTTGAGGAACTGATGACTCACAGTGCCTTCAAAGCTGTTCCTCAAGTGACTTGAGTGCCTCATCAACGTCGTCTTTTGTCGCATCTTGCTTGACTTTAACGGTTCCGATGACGGCATGAGTCCCCCCATTCTTATCTCTCCAGTCTTTCCATGAACTGGGAATCTTTCCAGCATTCGGCTGGACCTGGTATTTGTGGTACACATGGCCGTTCTCTTCAATAGTGCCATCATAATCGAAGCGGACACCGTGATTTTCCAAATCACTTGCTGATTTCGGCCATTGAGTTTTGGCCTCTCCCGACTGTCGGTTTAGCAAGTTTCTCCCAGACTTTGGAACCCCGGCCTGTGATCGCTTCCATCACACTGTTCCATGCTCGGCGTGACATTGTCGAATGGTAGAACTGGAAAGATGAAAGTAAATATTGAGTCTGGTTCTGTGTTGCGGAAGGAAATTGGCATGGGAAAAGACACGATTGGAGTGTACATAGAAAATAATGAGGACAAATGAAAACTCTTATATAGCTGATACGTCGAGGCATTTCCCCCTACAAGGACATTGCAATGTAAGTATCTATTGAATGACGAGTGGGAAGCAGAGGGTGCACTTGCTGTGATATCACCTGCAGCTCGCAGCACTTAGCGGTATTTTAGCAGATACAAGTGCTCCTTTGCGCAGGATGTAAGATGTCCAGTATCATGAACAAAGTCGAAGCTTTCGCTGATGTTACGCTTGCACCCTAGGATAAACGCAGAAGCGCGCCAAGCTTAGATATGATTAGTTCTCCAAGACCTCACAGCACCGGTCACACATCCCCAAATAAGATGTATTCATAGTAAGTCAGTGCTAAGACGCTATCCTTGCTAAAAACCGGTGCTGTGTGACCGTCAAACCAGTCTGGAGATTAACCAAAATCACGTGCAGTACTGCCGCGGAACCCCGCACCAACACCGTTTTGACATCCTTACAGTCACTATTTCCACCTGCGACTGTATCCCATTGATCCAGTACGCTATCTGAATATCTTTCAGAGACTTCCTCCAGGGTCATGAGTGCTGAGAGTATACCTTTGGAATGCCCAGTATCGTGCTGCCAACGACGATACTATGGTGCACGATCGAAAGATTGTCTCCGTGAACACTTATGGGAATTCAGTAGCCGCTGTAAGCGGCATTCAGAGAGCTACACACGCCTATTTCCAGCTGCACGAAAAGATGCCAATGTAAGATATATCTGCGATATCTGCTCTCGCCGATTTGCCAGATCATTTGCGCACAAAAGACATGTGCAAACGCGTGCGTGCCCCTTTATCCGTATTCATCAAAACGACTGACAAAGACTTTCATCCAGACGATCTGAAAAGGTACCCTTGCCCACAGTGTCATAAAAAATTCCGGCAGCAACGCAATGTGGCTGAGCATTTATCAAAAAATCGATGTCGAGCGCGGGGACTGGAATGCATTGAAGATGGGATACTATGTGAGCAAACTTCATCTAAGCAATTCAGGCCACAGACCTGACGGAGTTAGCATCTTACTCTTTCAAAATAACCCAACCCATTCAAGAAATCCAACGGGCCACTGCGACCGGAGGTCTTGAAGATGGATATTCCAGTTAGTGAGCCCAATGGTGGTGCCGCTGAAGTATCTCACCATATATGCAGACGAGAACATGGAGGACGTCACGCATTCGTCGAAGACATCCAACTCCTCAACAATTCCGGAAAATGGATTCCTTGAACCAAGCGCTACACTGGAAAGGATTGACTCTGTTGAAAGGTTCGACCTTTCAACACTCGTGGAGGCACATGAAAAAAATACGACATCGGAGCCTGTGCCAAGTTTTGATTTATCAAGCCTTGTTCAAAGGCAAGTGTACGATCCCATTATAGCTTCAAGTGTTGAGCTTGCAGTTATGGATGACAACAGCTTCTTTGCGACTCCGGCTCAACCCTTCGATATTTCAAACTTGGACCCTGCTCATAGCGATATGCCGACATCGATCGCCTTTGACTTAGCAACCTTAGTATACCCTTCTAGTGAACCTTTCCCGGCAGCTCAACCGCCTGCGAAGCAATTTCCTTGCGACAACCCATTTTTCGCGGGTACATGTGATGAACATATGGTCAATCGAACGTGTGCAGATCTCGGAAGTTCCTAAGTGTTGGTATCGCAGTGCATTGGGTTGGTCATAATTCGGCGATGAAAAGCCCATCCAGCCCAGGTCCAACTTCAATTTCGTGTGTTATATAAAGTATCCAACCCGGTTGTAATTGCAGCCCTGACACGGTGGGAGAACCCGTTATTATGCGAATGGGAAGAAGGTACGCTGGGCCGGCTGTGTTGTGAAACCGAGCTGGACCAGGTCCGGTTCGTAGTACTGTATAGCCCCAGCGACGATTTTTTATCTTGCTAAGTCAGATTTGTTTAATATAATGTAAGAAATTTCATACCTTTTCTTCAAGGTCCAGCGTATCGAGTAGCTGCCGACAAACGCTCGCAAGTTTCCCATCAACACATTTTTCCAAGTTTTCTCCTTCTTGAGCAAAATTGGCAGTCTCACACCATGAAGCCAGCTTGGCCAGTAAGTTTTCGGTTAGAGGATCGCTGATTTTTTCTAGGTTAAGATGGGACTTGCTAGGTACGCTCGCTGCCATTTTCCGTCTTGATTGTTGATGTTCGTAGATAAGACCTTCCAAGTATTGCTGCGATTATCGATAGTCCCTTACACGCTTGGAGTATTGTAAAGTGCCTCTGGATTAACGCTTGTTGTCGACTACTCTGTGGTTGGTACGTGGCCGTTTGATGCGCGATTGACATCCTGCCCCGCTGGAGGGGCAAGAGAGGTGAATGAGTCATGTGATTATCTACTCTCTAGGGAGACCTTGGGCATAAGTGAAGCGGGGCAGTTATGTCTGATTAAATCCTAACCCAACTTTTACTAACAAGTGAGAATCCAACACAAGACACCTGCCAGTGTACAATAAACTTGTGCAATGTACGACACTAATTCTTGGTAATAGAGATTGAAAAAGAAAATTGTCATCGTAGTCTTTTCAACTGTTCTTAAGCCAGAAAGGACAGATTAGCAGCAGCACCGGTTTACGCACAGCACCGGTTTACACCACAGCACCGGTTTACGCACAGCACCGGCTTACACCACAGCACCGGTTTATGCACAGCACCGGTTTATGCACAGCACCGGTTTACGCACAGCACCGGTTTATGCACAGCACCGGTTTACGCACAGCACCAATTCACGCACAGCACCGGTTCTTGGCATTTTAAACAAGTTCATCTCGTACCCAAATTTCTAGGACCTAAACAGAAACTACGCTTCTGGGGGTTTTTATGTATTGGTGCGTTCTTAACCAAAACCGTCCTAATGTCCAGCGAACTAGTAGGCAATGCATGATTCCCCCCCCCTCCTCCTCCTCCTCCTCCTCCTCATCATCGTCAATCATCTTTCCTACGTCTTCTGATTGGCAACTGCAGCTCTGAGTTCTACCGAGTCAAAACCTAGTACTAAAACATAAGCCATCTATATGCATGCTTCCTGGAACTACGGTGCCGCGTCCAGCCTTCGCACTTTAGCATAACGGCTGTATTGACTTTTCGGGTTATTCCTCAATAGTATCTCCAAAACATCAAATTGAAGAATAATTTACTCCTGTACAGGGCCGCATAGTGTAACGCTCTCATCACCATTGCCGAAAGCCGCGATAAAGAAGCCCACATGAAGGAAATACCAGTCAGTTCTTAAAGCCGGGATTCTCCATGCTCACCGCAACTCCTAGAAAGTTGAATCGCGCATGCAGTTTTCAGATGTGATCTTACAGTCTTTGTCGACCGTCCAATATGTTCTGCTTAAGCTTTTTTGCAATCTTGAAACCCTGCCTCGCTCGACCAACCACTAAAACCACGTCAAGGAGAATTGAACCTACAATCACAACTGCATCTGGGTATGCAAATATCGATCCAATGATTCAGACATCCTTACAAGATGGAAGAAAACTCCTTAACGTTGTCAAAGCCGAAACCGAATTCGGTATATCCTTTTTTGAAGCCTATCGCGGACTTGTCATAAACGAGTATGGGCCATACTTGCTATTTTCAGCTCGCCTTCGAAAAAGCCCTGGGAAGAGTCATATTATTTCCTGTCCTCTCAACGTTCAAGCCGGAAATCTCGAACCACTCGATCAATCTATACTGCAGCTTAATCTTGATAACGCCCGGTCTATGGTACCAGAGTCAGCCTGGAGGATCCTCAGGGTGAAACCAAGTGATGGGCTCTTGATTTGTCAGTCTGAGCAAGGATCAAACTCAGATTGCATATGTAGATGCCATGTACCTAGTCGCTGATAGTCTTCACCCCTTTTTTTTTGAAAAGTATAATGGTGCTTGCTTTTGTCGGGAATTATACAGTGTCTTGCATGATCTATAAAGAGTCAAGCTATCGGGTTCATTCATTCGCAATCAATAATATTCTTAGCAAAAGTTCTGTTCGAGTATGTTGCTTGCCCTAGCTATATTGTGCTGTTGGTTTATCTTCCTTGTTGTGTCTCTTCTCTCCTACCTATGTCGAGGTGAAGCTGCTGAAGCCCGGTACTCGCTTCCATATTTCTAGTAAGCTCTTCATCAATAGCACAAACAGATTCTTGAAGTGAATCTTCACATTGATAAGAGAAAGCCCCAGGGAATAAACAGGAAGAGAAACGATGCCTCCAAGTCAAATCTTGTTAAATGAACAGGTAAGACAGAACAGCCTGGCGAGAATTTGCAAATACTAACCTGGTTTCCAGGAGATGTACTGCGGAAGAACAGCCCCAGGAAACAAAGTTGTTCGTCGACATCCTCGAATGCGCGCTATAAGCCTGATATTTTGCTTTGTCTGTGAGAAGGGAGTAAGAGGAGACGGTCCCTCTGGACGCTGTTGTCGCCAGTGCGGACACGAAAATTGTCTTTGGTGTTTGTGGATCATGCGAAAAGGCTGTACTTTGTGATAACTACGAATCTGGAAGTAGTTTTTCGCGCTTAACAGAACAATACCGTAACGAATATTGCAGTAGCCTGGTTTTCGATCCACCCCGTTCTAAAGCGAGTCAGTAGATCGGACTTAACTAGAATACTGCGGCTTACAGACAGCATGCATACAGTAAAACTTAATTTGTGTATGCAAGATCGCTTGATTGGTATGCAGCAGTGCCCTTCGGAATAAAGGCATTGTAGCTGGACAAATGTCCCTATGAGAAGCAGGAAACGATCTTGTCCTGCAGTGTTTACGCAAGCAAGGTAATTTGACATTACGGACCATCGGATACTGTATAAAAACAGAATCAAGATTACCCTGTACTCAATTTGGTAGGCCTGCCAACCCGCAACCTGCTACGACCGTGCACATAGATTGAACCAATTGCTTGATCATATATTATCGACTAAACCGCATCTTCAACGCTTCTTTCTTCCAACCCTATCAATCATGAATCCAACGGAAATTGTATCTCTTTTAGAAGCGCCTGAGGCCCTGCTTGAAAGTCTTCTACCCGGCTACAGCTTCTTTGCTCGTCTTGTCAAAATTCACCTCCATGCAAATGCCTCGATCTTTCTCCTTGCATCCGTGGCTCTTTTCGTGGCCTGCATGTATTTTTTCCCGGTATTCTGGACCCGCCCTTATCACTTTCTTCTTCCCTTTGCATCCTCAGTTCAAATCAGATATCACGACGCTTTATACAAGGACGTGATGTGCTGGGTCTCGCAGTTGCCAGAATTGAGCACAGTACAAGACTCAATTGCAGGAACCGAGGTCAGCTTTGTCTCTCCATGGGACAAGGATGATCAAAAGACCGAACGGCAAAAGGAACTTTCTGAGGAAGAGGTTGTCCAGTTCGAGAAGGACGAACGGGAATTTTGGATCAAGATTAGGGAACTGAAGACGATTCAACCTATTCGCTACACACCTGCACCTCCTGGTATTCACTTCTTCCGATATCGAGGTACTCTATTCGGTTTCTGTCGTCAACCGTACAAGGAAGCTGGCAGCCCTTGGACTGATCACCGGGAGAAGCTATATCTATATGCTTGGAGTCAGCATGCCCTTCGAAAGCTCTTGCAGGAGATACAGGGGGCCAACATAGAGACGAACAACAACCGCGTACGCATAAGCCAGGGGCTCAAGGATGGACCAGCACGACAGTGGATGAGTTTGCCATCTAAGATGCCAAGGCCCCTCTCGACTATCATTATAGATCCACTTATCAAGAATGCGCTTGTCGACGATCTGACAGACTTCCTCCATCCGCGTACTCGTTCCTGGTACCAGAAACGTGGCATTCCATATCGAAGGGGGTATCTTTTTCACGGCCCACCGGGTACTGGCAAATCAAGCCTGTGCCTCGCTATTGCTAGTCTGATAGGCCTCGAAATCTGCACAGTCAGTCTCAACTCAAAAAATGTCGACGGTGACAGCCTCACCCGCTTGTTTTTATCTCTACCGGAGAAATGTCTCGTCCTTTTCGAGGATATGGATCAGGCCGGCATAGAGAACCGCAATATCAGCGAGTCTCTCTCCCAGGTTGAAGATGCGTCAGACGATGATAGAAGCCATGAATATCCAGATTCCTCTGACCGTTCGCAGGGTGGCCTAAGCCTCTCAGAAATCCTCAATATCATCGACGGTGTCTCTGCCCAGGAAGGGCGAATCTTGATCATGACCACAAACGACCCAGGGTCTCTTGACAAGGCCCTCCAACGCCCAGGCCGGGTGGACCGAGTCTTTCCCTTCCACTTTGCTACCCGCAGAGATATCAAAGAACAATTCCTAACATTCTTTGTGAGGCCTTCAGACCACCACCTTTATATTGTCGATCCCCATGATATGAAGATTTGTTGTTCTTTGGAACCAGCCTTCTCAAGTTGGTCGCTGAAGGATATTGTTCGATTGTCGGAATCGTTCGCTGCCAAGGTTAAGCCGAATACGTACAGCGCTGCGATGCTCCAGAATTACCTTCTGCACTTCAGAAATGACCCAGTGTCGGCCGAGCGTAACGTGACCGACTGGATGACATATATGGATGAGGGCGAGATATTCATGGTGGCTTGACTGGAATGGAAGGTTCAAAGCACTTGAAGCAAATGACGTTCGAGTGCTTTACCAGTCTGAACCCGGGGGTCTCAGAAGTAGGCAGGGAGACTAGAAATGACGCGTAACGTTAGCTGGATTATAAGATGTCGACTCGAAGGAAATCATAGCCCACCTTATATTGTCTAGTACCTCTATGTCTTTGTGGTTTCGGAATTTGGCACGAACTGGAGGATAAATGATGTGAGTCCTGGGTCACACGAACGCGCAAACGTGCCACTCTGAAGACGGGTTCCGCACAATGTGTGATGAGTCATCTAAGTCAAGGTGTCTTCTTCTGACACGCGATTGCTGTTTAATACGGTCGACGAAGAATTTCCACCTGAGAAATTAGTCTAAGGGGATTATGCTCCCATTCATCGTACCAGGATCTGTAATTTTTGAACTTGTGATTTTTGCCCCTCTGTACACACTAGTTGGGGGTTGTCATCGTAGCTGTCGCCGAACTAGACATTCAAGTCCGATAGCTATGCCCCATCACACTGTTTTCAGCCGTCATTGAACAATGCTGAAGAGTATTTTGGAGGTGATGCTTGTTTATGTAGCCACCGCCCTACCTCCGGCGTCGGAATCATGATCAAATGTAGAGCATGAAATAACTTGTATAATATGTACTATGACATGCCTTTATGGCGCTGAAATACTACAGATTCGCATGTCCAAGAAGAAAGTAAGGCATTATCATCAATTGTGCCTGGAATTGCTATTAATACAAAAGCGAGGAAGAAAAATGACGATTAATCTTTATCAAGCGCAACTGGGAGCTCAGTCCAGCTTTACTCACTTCCTGACTCAAGAGGTCGTCGGCTGTGATCTAGCACTGCGCTTATTGAAAGTGTCAATCCTGGATTGTAGCCATTGCAAGGGAGGCTGACGTACAGGTTATGTGCTCGCGCAATTACCTGGGAAATGATAGCTTCCTTCAAATTCGAAACGAAGAGGATAGTGTTTCAAGAGAGCTGACAGGCCAGTATCTCCCTCTATCCCCGCATTAACTAAAGCACGGCCTTGTCTTCTAGTGGTCTGATCTTGTCCTCTTCACCAGCACTTTCACCAGCACTTTCACCAGCAGCGAGATCGTCAAAATCCTTGTCTGTTTTCTGTACCGGCCGGGGGTAATGTCTCTCCTAGCTGGTATTAGTAAGCTCACGATGGAAACCACGATGGAAACCACTTACCAAATGAGATGAAAATCCCGACCAAAACCCAGTCGGATCAGCCTGGAACGTCGTAACTTGCCCGGAATCTCGAAGCCGAATGCCGAGGCATATGTCAGCGTCGCACAGCTTACTGTATTCATAGGCCTTATGTATCAGGCTTTTCTTCCGCCGGTCTCGTTTCTGTCGCACCACTTTCTTTGGTGAATTGGGAACCTTGGGTAGCTTAGTTTCGTTGTCCTCTGACATTGTCACAAAAAAAAGATGGACCTGAACTTGCGATTTGATTCCTTGTCCACACTTACAAAACTCCTTTTATAAGGATCTGACGTATAACTCACACGAGTTTTTAGTATCAAGAGCGAATTGGTTCTATCGTTGGTTTAGAGTTTTTGCAACGCGGTTGAAGTGTTCGAATAATGCAACGCTTGTGTTGAACAAAGGTATTTGACCGAAGTATAACAGTGATAGATTCGGCATGATAATGAGAAAATAAGTTGCTCTGCCCCGTGAATAGAAAGCACTGGTTGCACACGTTGGCTTGAACATTTGAACCGTGAATAGAGAAAGAATACAATTTCTCAACACAACCGATCGTGTTCAATCGCCTAAATCAAAAGTCTACCCTAAAACAGTCATGTTTCGTGTGTTGAGCGGCAAAGCTGTCTACTTGAATCTGCTGACTGTTCTTGGTTGTGTTCATCTTTTGCCCGAGTTGGACTGTTGATTAGCCCGAGAAGATATTGGTTTATTCAAGGTTTCGACTTTTGATATCAGTTGAAACAGAGGGTGGCGTTGTAATGCTTGCAAATAGAGATTGTATGAGTTGCTGATCCATCGTGTTTCGAGCGAAAAGAAAGAATGGGAAGGCTTGTTGCAGCGTGAAGTCTCCGTATCCCTCTTCGTGATGTGACACACTTTACTCCCATTTCCACTAGGTAGTCTACGCGGATTATGACCGATCAGAATCGAACATCTTGTAATTTACCACAGCTATTATTCCTGTCAATCATTCTATGTCCCTGATACATTGTTGCATTATTGAAGTCAACTCCATCAATTTAAGTGTATTGTTTCAGGAGCGGGAGTGCTCAGAACGATACTGTGTACGGCCGCAAACATAAAGCCAAAAAAAAAAGCCGTCATAACTATTGAGCGGCTGAACTGGTGTTCCCGAGGACGCACCGAGACGGGTAACTGCACTTGTAGTTCAACTAAAGCTCCTGTCTCCGGATAGAAGAGAATCTTGTCGATAATGTTACTACACAATATTGGGACTTGTAAGTTAGTCCAATTGCAATCCATGGAGAAGAATCGCTCGACTTATCACTGGAGCGAGAGCGAGTCACCATGCCTGGTGCTTCTTTTGCTTGGTGGCTTACTCTGCTCGCAAACACCCAGGTCCACCGAAACTCACCGCCTGCAGCTCACCCGTGCCCGGTGTCACCCTCGTCTTGTGGCTCTCATCGCTGGCGGCCTGGGCTCGCCCCGTGTCCGGTCTTTGCTTGGTATCCGTCTTGCCTGGTATCCGGTCTTGCCTGGTGTCCCGGTCTTGCCTGGTGTCCGGTCTTGCCTGGTGTTCAGTCTTGCCTGGTGTCCGATCTTGCCTGGTGTCCGGTCTTGCCTGGTGTCCGGTCTTGCCTGGTGTCCGTCTTGCCTGGTGTCCGGTCTTGCCTGGTGTCCGGTCTTGCCTGCTGTCTGCTTACCGGCTGTCTCCCTGTCTGGTGGTTTACTCTGCTCGCAGTCATTTAGGCCTGCTGACATTCACTGCCTGCGGCTCACCCATGCGCGGTGTTACTATTGCCTGGAGGTTTACTCTGCTCGCATCCATTTAAGCCTGCTGACATTCACTGCCTGTGGCTCGCCCGTGCCCGGTGTTACCCTTGTCTGGTGGCTCTCGTTGCCCGCGCCTTAAACTCGCCTGCTGTTCTGTCTACGGCTCACCTATACCTAGAATTGCTCATGCTTAGTGTCTACTATTATAGAGCAAACAATCAAGACACCTAGGAATATGAGCCCAGAGATGCATCACGCGTAGCCGTTTAACTCAATCGTGTGCTTACGATGATTGGGACAGCCGGCCTGTTGATTTTCGATAGGTCCGAGTTTGTTCACGAATAGCCACAGGTGTTGCTGTTGTACGGGCAGGGGAAATTCGAGCAGATACAGCTAAAAGATTGGGAGTGGCCGACACCAACACACAAGCCAATGATGATGTTATCCACTGAAGCGTCCAGTGCTGTAGCTGCCATCATTACGGCTAGCGAGCATAGGCTATTTGGGGTTCATCCGAGCGGTAGAGATTGATTTGAAGGTGAAGGCCGGCGCCCGTTTTCCATCACTACTTCTTAATATAATCGCTTGGAGGGGTTTTGAGTATATCTCAAATGAGGGCTTTAAAGGGCTCCATTGGATATTCTCCGAGAATAAAGAGGCTAGACGGGATTTACGATAATTCGACTGTCATAATTTGGGTGCCTGGGCCTTCGAGAGATTGAGGAATAGCGTTTTCTGACTTGGCGTGGTCTGGGCCTGGAGATACGCATATTCTGTGCTTTTCGGCCAGTCAAGCTCTAGATCTGTGGAACCGTGTTCAGGCGCGCTCCGAGTCTGGAGATGGACGTCCGCGGTCGGGAAGCTGTGGTGGGAAGGCTTTAGCTTTAGGCCCCGAGACCTAGAACAGTTGATTCGAGGCTACGGTTTGGTGGCAGTGGATGTGGATCCACTTTGGACGTACGTCCACAGCTTTGAGTCTGCCATTGCCTTCAATCTGTTAATTGGCGGCCTGTAAGGCTAAGTAACCATGAGGGCCATAGCTCTCCTGACCACAGTCTATGAGTTTTTTGTTCTGACTTTTTCTGACTAACCATTATCTATAAATGATATCAACGTGGACTTGGCTATCTACGAGCGACACGTTGTGGAAAGAGTTGAGAGTTTTTTGTCTGATGCCAAAAGATTGAGGCCTCAAAAAAAAGTCATTCCTTGATATGCGGCCAAAGCAACATGAGTTAGTTAGTTAGTTATTCAGAATGCTGACTCAGCTGTGTGATGTGCTTCATTACGTCATTGATTTGTCTGCCGGACATGCTCCGTCCAGTTTAGTAACACCAATAACAAATGTTCTTGACCAATCTGATGTTAACTAACACTAACAGAGTACACTAAAACTAAAGGACTGAACGAAAAATTGGAAGTTGTATCAGGCTTCCACCAGTCTAATCTGCTGCCACTGGAAGCAACGCGCCCAAAAGAGATCATAGAGAAAAGTGTGATTCCGACGAGTTGTCTTCTCTTCAGCCTCTCCAAACTTCCTTCCAGCCAGCGCAAGTCTCCTCAGTGTGTACTTAGAACCATTAGAAGCACCCAACAAATTATCACCAGACGTCAATCTCAGCGTGTTGTCGATGGATTCAAGGTCACTGTATTTGCAGGTTAGCATATCACTCGAACTATGTACTCAACTCGAGTATGCACCTGGGTGTGATTGGGATCGTCCCATTGATCCAATTTAATTGAGGATACCACCGACTCTACCGTGCGATGATCTTCCCATATCAAGTCCACGACAGCTTCTGCATTCCGAAGGCAGTTGAAATCCTTATCTTTGAACACCAGCAAAGGGCCACCGTATAGATCATTGTCTCCCTTATCGAAGAGGATCTGATGAGCTGTCTCCACATTGAACCATTTTAATATATTATATATGACGGTCGCGTTCCTGAACAAAGCACGATCAGCCAGATCCTGACTTCCGAGTACGGGAGGAATATCTTCTCCGATCATTCGTAGTGCTCCGTGAGGGCAGATCGTTATGGAAGCTTCCCTTACCACGAGCTCCGATCTCCGGATGGTAGCACAATAGGTCTGACAAGCTTTTCTTGCCATCTCAGGCTTCCCTGAGACTGCACACTTTTCAACCCACTTCTTAAGGGGCAAAAAGTATTCCGGACTGCAGCGATGACAGTGATTATCACTGTTGAGATGATGTTCTGCCATCTGTCCTGTTTCAAATGCTGGACAAAACTCTGGTAAGAAGCTGTTTTCAATCGATCTTAAAAGTGAAGTTTGGAGGAGAAGGAGAGCGGGAGAGTAGGGATAAAACACCCTGTGGGATCCAATGATCTGACTATATATCTGATGACTATTTACAATTTCTTTGCTCCTTCATTCTTCCCGTCGTCCATTCATTGTCCATTCATTGTAGAGTCATCTTCCAGACAAGATCAGCTGTAATGAAATGTTACGAATGCTTCATTCCTCCCGTCCTACGGCCTGATCACTGTAATTTCCTTATTCAGCTGCGGCCGGTGGACTAAACGAATTTAGATAGCCCTTGTTATCCTATTGTCCAACGTGGCAGTCCCATAAGCCTTCATCGTGTGCTCGTGAGGAAAATACTAGGCCGTTCGGCACATATACCTCTAAAAGTTTTGTAGCTGTATGGTAGAAGAACAAGGCTGATCCATGCATCTTTAAAAAGCCTAAGTAGACTGGACTAGCTGTGCCGAACACTCATATCTGATAGCGTCCGGATAGATAATGCCTGTACTGTTGCTATGAGAATGACAAGGGCTACTTGAGTCTTGTTATCAAGATGCTCCCTGGATTAAGTGCATCTGAAGCTCCGTACTTAAAGCGTCGTCGGAAAAGTCACATATTAGGGAAACAAAGTCGGTACTTCATATGTTCGTTGTGACTAAATGTAATTTGCTGTCGACCTAGGATCCCACACGAGTCATCTGGTGTAAGTACCATAGTGCTGAGCTATGCTTTGGCAGCAGAGAATTGGAAGGGGCGATGGCGATGTCGAAGGGATATTGAAGGGAACTCGACGGCAAGTCAAAGGGAAATCAAGATCAAAGGGAGATCAAAGGTGGGGGAGTCAAAGGGAAGTCGAAGAAAGTCATTTGGGGTTGAGACATTATAATAGACGACGGACTGGTACAGAGTGCGACCGGGTGGAATCGAAATTGCCGGACACAAGCTAACGATGGCGCTACTTGGAAACAGTCCTCTTCAGCGCACTACTGAATCTTCGAATTCAGCCTGCAAAGGGTGCTGTTTGCACATAGGTAGCAGGAAACAGGCAGAGGCAACTTATGATCAATGCTGCTGCTTTCAAACATTGACTGTCGATGAATTCATGGCTTCCAGTTTAGTTGCGATCAAATCCAAACCGTTGCCGTCTCCCAGATAAGCTGCCCGTGCCTGTAAAATATTATTGCATCAACCCCATTGGATTACTGCGACTCGCCCAGACGGCCACAACCTGTTACAGGAGATGCTCACAATTTGTCCCGACTATTCTTACTAATCCATTATTTATGTGACTATGGTCATCCACCTGAAATTGTCGATGAACAACACAGTGAGAAACGAACTAGAAATACATGTCATTATGTCTATTTCTAAATATGAGTGCTCGAACGAATGGCATTATCAATATTTAAAACTAAAGTCATGAAACTTCGGCTAAGACCATGGACGTTCCGCTTTTTGGACTCATAGTTCTGATGCCTGCGACCTCGTATTCATCGCGGTGCCAGATAGTAATAATGCTTGTCAGACTCGGTATTTAGAGGCGAGTTCTTCCCAAGTCACTTGTTTCGGCTTGGGGTAATAACTTGCCTGCAGCTTGTTAGTCTCTATCTTGGCTAGAGATAGTTGAAGACACAAACTAATTGCTCTTTGGATGGCTGCCACTGGCTATCAGAATTGAAGATATAGATTTGGCCCGTGTCTTTTAGTCGAATTAGAAGAGAGATGTCCGCATCACATTCATGACAGTATTCGAATGCACCAAACATCAATCGGAGTCTTCGCCGTAACCGTTGCTGACGCTTCGACCTGGGGTTATCCGAATGTCGCCCACGGATTGTTCTGACATTCGCCATATTGTTGATCCCAACAATTAAGTAAGGAAGGGAAATTTGACCACCACGATTTTAATTCAACAAAGTATCTTGATCCATAGACTTATTAAGTTCTTTATATTCGTTCTAAGCTCACCCGGTCACCCTGTTTACAGGTGAGTTAAAGACTACATGGGGATTTGAATCATGGAGAGGCAAATAAGGAAACCCCCATACTAAACTTGATGGATACGGGTGTTTCATTTCCGCCTGGTGATTGAGGGTGAGTAAGGCAACCGAGGGTGATCGCGGGTGAGCGTAAAATCGAAGTGGATCCCTACCTTCCAGTCTGTCTTTACTCTCCGGTCTGTTCGAAAATACCTCCAGTCTGTCCCTACTCTTCAGTTTGTCCCTACTTTGTAGTCTGTACCCCCTCTCAACTCGTCAGATAAGGGTAAATTGAAAGTCACTGCGTCAACGTAGAAGCCATAATGATAATTCGAAAATACACAGGATCATACCAGGACAAGTGTAGTTGAATCTCGAGTCCTCAAGCAAAGAAAAAAAATCTAGGAGAATAAATGATTCCTTGACTCGCTGGAAGATGCCATGTAAAAGCTACAATAGCACCAATTGAGACCGATCTTTTTTAGCGCTTTCCAGGCTATGCATTCAATTGCGGTAGCTGTTGAACAGGTTGCAAGAGCTGAGCACCCGCAGATAGTCTCCTGTTGAACGCAACTCATACCGCGGTTGCACAGGTAGAATAAGAGAGGGCAGCTGTAAGCATCAGCTCAGAACCCACACTTGGGCCGAGTAAGCACTAATCAAGACCGGTCTACTTTGGCGCGATTTTAGAGTTCGAGTATCCAAGCTAACAGAAATCAAAGTGGAAAATCGTCAACTGCAAAGTGTTGAACGAATGAATGTCGCTTAGTGCAAGAGAGTGATTCCGCTCAACTCTTTGTTCATGGCCAGTTGTCCCGCTATGGTTCAGCCGCGTTCTGTTGATGCATTTTTTCGTCAGTCTGAGGTAGTCGAATTCCAGAAAACACTAAGCATACTGATACTACCCAAGGATATAATGACGATAACTTGAGCTGGCAACATAGAGTCTAATCGAGGCAGAGTTACCTGCCACAGCTTTTCGAACAAGAAGGTAGCCTTCGCACGTCGGAAAAGTACTTCTGAATAGCCGAGGATGCCAGAGCTAACGATATCATTGGACGCAAGTTTACCCGCGCCATGCCAGAATTACCCCTAACATTATTGCCATTACAGGCGAGTCCCTCTCCTATTGATGCCTTGACAGAAACAAAGTTCTTCGAAGTAATTTGGGTCCTCGAAATCAGATTGGACAATTGCTAAGCAACTGACAGCTCTCGTCTCTTATTGGAATTCTTCGTCGAGAATTGCAGCCACTTTCATGCGCGCTAATTCGCCAGCTGTCTGAAAGGGCATACCATGGGGGTTTCATACCGAGCCGCGATGCCTTGACTGTCAGAGACGAATCCAACGTAATTACAGCTTGCCTGCATGATACCGACAACGAATGCAAGTATTTACTTTCCCTGAGGGTCTCTTCTCGCTGTATGCATGAAAGCAGCGAGGGTAAATGTGACCTTCTCGAAACTTCTAATCAAGCCATTCCTAACCACTTTCTTGGCAGCATTTCCAGATGGTGCAGCATCCCCGGCTAGGCTGCCATCGATCGGGGCGGCCATTTCCCAGTGCATGAGTCCCTCAGACGTCGCAAATCACCCAGATGTAAATTCTGAGAGTTTCAGAGCACTTGTCGCTTTGGGCGGTGATACGCCTTCTGGAGATACACTGACCGACGTGAGGGTGTCCCAAGATGTTAGTCAAGAATCTTCCCCCAAGACAATTCGGAATCCGAGCAAGACCCGCAAACGACCGAGGCCCGTGCCAGAATCTGCTTTGAGCCTGACATTTGACGAGCATATTATATACGAGCTTCTGTCACAATGTGAATTCGCGATGAAAAGACGGTTGAACCATGAAGAAATCCTGCAAGTCCTGGACGCGCAAAGGCATCTCGTCGTCAGAAGTCCGCGTCAAATCCTTGAGCCTATTTGGGCCTGCTGGGAAGAAAATGTGGCCCACGGTTTGCTTCCTGTTGGTATCCCCACTTTATGGTTTGGTGTAGAGGCCGCGGCGAGGTGTATCGGCGACCTCGAAGCCGACCCTATTTCGGACTCTTTTGCTGGTAGAATAAAGTGTTTTTTATTTTATTTAAACTACGCTGTGCTCTCCAGTGATCCAGACAGATTCGGATTACGTCCCAAAAGAGGCCGAAAAACAAACCATCTGATTAACTTGATCACCCAGCATCTGGAGGATGGTCCCTTTGAGAGATGCAGTACAGACACTTGGTGCAAAGCAGTTCACAAGTACCGACAAAAGGGGTTGCGTTTATGGCAGCTCGCAAGTGTACTTGGTTTCGGTTTTCTCCTAGCCACCGACGCTGCTGTAATTGAGAAATTATGAGTAAAATATTCAATCAATGTCTTAACCGCTGACGCGAGTCTCAGAACGATTCACACCTTAACCAACAGCCAAGTAGATGCCCTTGTTACCTGTGCTTTCTACACCCGCCCTGCAACACTGGAATATTTCCATTCCTTGGAGTCGGCGTTCAGAAATTTGGTTTTCGGGGAAAGGACGCTCGATACTGAGGGAATAAATGCTCAGGATTCGCTGACTCAGCTACGGTGTAGCTCGCGGCTCAACCTGACACGGTCGCAACTGGCCGAAATGCGAGAAAAAGATGAGGCGCAATACAACAACCAACATTCTGGCTGTCCTTGGATAGTGCTCGACTCCAAGAATTTTGCCAAAGGCGCCAAAGTTAAAAGAGCTTCTTGGAAAGCATTACGAAGTGTGGAGAGGTTTTGCTTACCACAATTGACCTGGTCCCATGGAAGGACTTGATAGGTACGGTACGCGTATGCACTGTCGGGACTCTCATTACTGAGAAAACGTCTGTCATCCTGCATCTCTCTCCCGTCCGAGATCCGCAAAAAGCTATCTCGCTGGGCATACGACTTTTTAAGGCCCCGTACAAGATATGATCAATCCCTGTAGCCTTTCTTGCTTGACGTCGCCGTACTAGTAAACTTGACCTTATCCATATAAATTTCCTGAGCGTATTGTTACAGTCAGGACGATACGGAACTTTGTTGGGTGCGGAAGCCCGTGCGCGAGGCGGCATAACAGTCACAGCGAATTTACCCAAGGGGAAGACGGAGTCAATGTGATTCCGCTTCCGGACTCGCCACACCCAGCCCTCTTATACTCTCTTTTTCCCTTTCCCCATCTTCGTAAGTAGTATCCTTTCTTATTTCACGCTTGCAGGCAACCACCTATTCAGCTCTACTCTCCCTCTCGCTGTCACATTATCCCACGTAGAGAAAGTATTAGCTACTTGCCGTACTCGCCGCCAGGCCTGCCATTCCTGTGTTCTCATAGGACTCTCTGATTTCACTTGTTGATTTTGGATTGGGCAGGTACTCGTGACCAGGCCGCAACGGCTTCTACAACTCTACTCTTTCTTCGTCATCTCCATCTTCTGTTAACATATTCGAGTCAGGGCTGCTTTTATTGTCTCAAAGCCCGGGTGGGAGGGTAACTCGATTCGTCGAGGGTTTCTCTTTGATCTCAATTTCCTCGCAACAGCATCATGACCGAATTATCGACAAAAATGCCGTGGGCAACAGGCGTGAAGAAAGTTCTTGTTTCTACTTCTACTCTGGACAATCCCTCTGTGGCTAGTATCCGTCTTGCCTACCATAAATACACTAATCAAGGATGCATTTCCCTCGGTATCAATGCAAAGTCGGGTAATTCGAGCGGGCAAAATTCACTTTTGTTCAGAATCTCTCCGGAGTCAGTTAAAACGTGTAGGTTAATCTTGGTAAGCGACGAAACACTATGTCCAGAATATTTTATTACAAGACTCCAGACGAGGGCAAAGAATGTTCGGGACATCTCATTACTTGATCTAGAACTTGATCGGGCGCTTGCGGAGGAGACTGTTCTTTGCCCGTCTAATCTGCCGTCTCCACTCCCTGCAGCGCATAGGGACTTGAATTTCGCCGCTTTTGCAAGGATTTGTGAATCCAAGTCTCTACGAATCTATTTCGGTCGGCAACAATTTAGGGATCACGAACTCGGTATACTGAGGACCTTTGTCCATGACCTAAACACAAAAACTCTCAAAGCGGTGTCTTCCAATGAGGCCCGCCAGGGCCGGGTTGAAAGACGCTGGAAGGATCTGAGTGTATGGCTTGACAAACCGCCTGATTATGAGGAGTCTGCGTCCGAACGGGTGCAGCAAGTGAATCCACCTCCATATCATGATAAGTCTAAGCTAGCCCGTGCGGGTGAGAAACGGCCCCGAGGTACCTTCAACTCCAATATTCTTCTATACTTTATCTTCTACAATAGTTTGTTGATTGTTTATAGATCACTCTTCATTACCGCCCGAGGATGACGGACGAAAACGACCGCTCTTGATTTTCCCAGAATCGCCATGCTGTCCTACTGAAGTCAATACACCGAGTCCTCCCCCTTCACCGGCTTCAATCCGAGCAACCGACTTTACGCGTCATTCCCCTCCAAGACGCACGGAGCGTGACACACTTGCGCGTTTTGAGCATATGCTCTATGGTGCTTCCGATGATTTGATCCGCAAATTATTGATTCGCTTAGTATGTCGATGTCTACCGGCCATATCTGATGATTTTGAGGGTAATTTACTCTCTGATTCGGAGAAAGCCATTTTGGCCAAGATCGAATTGATCGAAAGTCACCTCGAATGCCTAATCGATGCGAAGATCAAATCCATCCTTGAAACACATATCCTGAAGGAAATTGTTCAGGAGATTGTCGACAGTGCTTTAAGCGAGTGTTGTGACAAGGTCTTGGATGAATGTGCAATGCATAAAACTGAGTTTAGCGAGCATGTTGACGATAGTAAGACCGACTTACGCATCACAGCCGACGATTGTATGAAGGAGATGGAAGAACACGCCCAAAAGCACATGGATGAAATAGAAGAGCAAGCGCAACAGTATATGCATAGGATTGAGGATCAGGCAGCAGAGGCTGAGATGTCTGCGGAGAAAACGGGACTCAATTTGAAGCGATGGTTGGAAACGTCTGCCCAGTCTCTACCTGCGAGCAAATCAAGGCCTAGCCAGGGGGTGCTGAGCACCAAGGGCAGACGCAGCTCCTTCTAGTGGATTGGTAATAGACACGCAGCTCCTAACATTGTTGTCATGGACTTCAATGGTTTATAGGCTCGTAAGACAATCAGTGAATGAACCAGCATCGAACAATAAGACCATTCTCGACGCGTGACTTCAGTTGAAGGGGATTCCGTCAAAGGCCCCACATGGGAAGCCGAACAGCCAGTGATTAATTGTAGGCTCGACGACGTCAGAGGCTGGATCCTCGGGGCCGCAGCAGTTTTCCGTCAAGGTTGGCTGAAGTGTGGTTTGGAACATGCAAGGCCACTGTATCAAACCGTAGCGCCACATTAGTTTTTTCTTACTCCTAGGAAAAGAATGATACTGTCGCGTTTGGATACCAGGTCTCAGTTGAGAGCAGCACTTACTGCATAATTAGTTCTGCGGGAATTCTTTAAAGGGCAGCTGGATCCCTGACAATCGATCGTTATTGATTGGTCAGCTCACAACTCCTGCGGCAGAAAATCCTATTTCAAGCCGATGGTGTCTTAGTCTGCTGCAGTTCTCCGCAGCACTTTGATGTGAAACGAGATTTTCGTTACGTCAATCGGATAGACGGTTCCGTTTGGAAAGTGAGAGCTTCCAGAGTGTATTTTTGAGATAAGGCGCGCCCAGCGAGGCCGAATCGGCGGCTGGCGTCGATGTCGTGCGGCTTGAGTGACAACGGCACGAGAAGTTTCTTCTGGAAGGCTGAACATTTCGAGATCGTTCTCACATTGCTAGTCTCTAAATGAAAGACCTATGCTTTTAAGCTGGCTGTCATGTGAGTTTTTCCGTCACAAGACGAACTTCACAGAAAGGAAATGGTCATGTGAGGGCTTTTTCAAGTCTACTTTATCATGATTTGTGCCTTCATAAGAATGCCAGCTTGTTAAAAAGTTCTTATACACCATTGCTTGAAGCATACATAACAGAAAGGTCCCCACAAGCTAGTCACTGATCTAAGACGAAGCTCCTAGGTCACAAATAGCCCTATGCTGCTATGCCTCCCGTGACACCTTTAATAGATATAAACGCCATTCAGAACGATCAACATGTGTCTAGACAAGACCTGGAAAGTTGTTCACGTTCTCTTCCGCATCATGTAACGGTGGCGTTTTGCGGGAGGTCGGGTTTCAGTCTCTACCTGGTCAAGGGCCTGAGAGATAAGTGATAACAGCTGCCTTTCCTTGCTAATTCGACCCTCAGCTACAAGCTGTTGCTCCTCATGCTCTGGAATTAGGAAGATAGCGTTGTTACCATCAGCTGTAGCTCCGCGATAGCATTGGGCAGGGCTGAGATTTTGTAAGTATCGATCATACAGGCAGAATTTTTTTCGTGCATATTTCTTCGCCATTCGCTCTACTGGCGCTGTATTTGAGGGGTTGACCTCTATATAGTCGGTTTTTCTCCAGTGCTCTCGTTCAAAAACCCAGAAAGAGATTTCCACGAGACTTGGCGGCTCCTTCTGGTCTGTAGCGTTAGGGGCAGCATCAGCTTCGACAGAGCTTTGCTCACTGCTGGTGAAGTTTGTAGCACTTGGACTTAGTGAGTCGCTGTTCTCGACCAAGGATCTCGATTCTCCATCAGAAAGATATATTGCTGCTGATGTTTCAGCAGTTTCCGGATCAGCAGCCTGTGGAGCTTTTGGTTTCATGGTGTGCTTGCTCTCTAATAATTGAGTTGCATTGGCATTTTGTGTTGAGCCATAGTGTTCGTCAAGGAGAGTGGGATTCGGACCTGGATGATCTTGGTAGGGATGACCGAACTCCTCTTCGAATCTCTCACGTTCCAGGTCTTCCTCCACGCGTTCCTGCTCCTCTTGAGCTCTTATCACATTTTCAATATAAGTATCTGAGACTCGCTGTTCATGTATGCCAGCTTCGGAAGCGGTGTCGCTCTCGGATCTTGTGGAGTGCGTATGCGTTGGACCACCAACCTGCAAGTGGTTTCGTGATGCAATTGCTTCAAGCTGTTCACGTGGCGTGAGTATGTCTGCTATTTCCTGCTCGAGTGCAGCGAATTCCGGGGAAAGGGTCGAGTTTTGACCATCCTCATCCACTGTGTAGACGGAACCTGAGCAACGTTCAGGAAATTGGGCTTCGGAGTCATCGATAAGCTCTGTCTGCTCGAATGTAACACTGCGGCTTGGAGCTGCTGATAATCCTAGGCTGACCGGACCCGATTCAGTTTGTGAAATCATAGCCCGACAAACTTCATGGGAGTCTGAATCTGCACATTCTTGATGATCATTCATGCCACTATGCGACGATTCCGAACTCAGCCAATCCAGTTCCATTGGCTCCTGGCTCGTAATATCTTGAGCACGCTTTTGACGCTTCCGTATTGTGATCTTTCTCTTTCGTCGCGGTCTTAGATTACTTTTCTCTCTTCTGATCTCTGTTGTTCGCTGGTCAGGTAGAGGCTGCTGATCTAAGCCCTGCTGTATCTGTGGTTCTGATATATCCATTTGTTGGTATTGAGGCTCCTGTTCTGCCGGCGGGACAAATTGTGAAGTGAATTCGCGTTGATTCGGAAGATCTTCATCGCCAACAAACAATGGTGACTCGGGAGGGTCATCGGTAGGTAGGTCTTGATTCTGCTCGCGCACGTCTGGCTCCGCATCTGTCAGATTTCCAAAGAATGCCTCGAACACACAGCGGCGGACAAAGAAGGTGGTAATCGTATCAGTCGCATCTAAATCATCAGAGCACAAACGATCCAGAAAAAGATGGTGCCGGTCTTGCTTGTGGGCTCCAAATGTGGGCATACCGCAACGCGCCTGGCGGCCAACGATGCTATCTGCGAGAAGCTCGTGAACTAACACAGGATCGGCAGGAATTGCGGTCGCGAAGCACTCCACAATTCGATTGACCAGAGCGTCAAAATTGTGAGGGGGGTATCGGAATCGGTAGGATTTCCTAGCCTGTAGTAAAGCTGCTCTTGCGATCTGATGATCTGGACAACTATTCATTATAGCATCGATTTCCAGCGATCGAAAGCCTAAACGATGAGCGAACTCAGCCATCTCGTAGATCACTCTCTCATCACGGAACCTCTCCTGCTTAGCTAATAGGCCATCTTCCTGTTTTGGCTCTTGGGGCATTAACGGATAGTGCCGCATCGCATACAGCCAAACCTGCAGGTATGCCTTATTTAGACGCACTGCGTCAGTGGCATGCTCGGACCTAAACGTAGACTCTGAGGTTTGAATTAAACTTTGAGAATCAGAATGATCGGATGGGCTGAACATGAAACTCATGGTTTTCCAGATGGAATCGGTCGACGGTCCAAATAGTCGTTTCACACAGTGAGCGCAGCTCTCCAAGTACTTGAAGTCTTCGAAAAAGGTATACAAAGATGGAACCGGTCTTTTGGTATCTTTCAAGCGGTCCCATATTGCTCTACGTTCTTCTTCTTCAACAGCTGCAAATGCACGTCCACCTAAAACTAGCCCAGCCGCCGTTTGCGCGTCGGAACGAGTCTTTCCTGGAGCCAGTAGTTGCAGAGAATCGACCGTATCAGAGTCAATCTTCTTCATCGCATCGGCATCTGAGGCCACTAAAGAGGACCAGAACTTCCAAATATAGTCTAAATAGGTGAGGATCTCCTAAAGGATTGTAAGCGACTTGACTGGACTTGGTACAAATTTGGAATTCACCTCTATACAGTTAGTAGCGATAAGACGATGAATCATACTGATTCTCATCCCATGTTGCCAAAGTCCTGGTATCAAAAGCAATCGATCGAAACCTCGCCGAAGACGGCGATTTGCTTCTTTGCCCAATTGTTTGATTCGGTCTTGATTGTTGGCTGACAGTCGAACAAACCACCTCTCCCGGAATGCTTCATTCCCCTCATCTTCGTACTGTCGTATTTTCCGGTAGATTTCCCCGTCGGTCGGTTTCTTCTGATTGGCATATTCCTCTACAAGAGCGGTCTTTAGGTCTTCTCCAATGTCTGCTTTCCGAATCAGTAGGCATCCTTGTACAGAAAGGAGGTAGCAAATGCACCATCCAAGTAGATATCAACGCTCCACCAGCGATCCGCCGGAGGGAGCAGCTCGGCTCCCGCCTGTATTCGATGACGTCCGTGGAGCGCCTGGAGCTCTCCGGTTGGGAAATCCAGCAGTGGTAACTGATCGCGATTATTAGTCAGCTGTGACAAGGCTGAAATGTTTGCCTTCCTGAGTGCGACATCTAGGTTATGCCGAGATACTACCGCTGGAACATGGTTATCGACATCAAGGCGACGACACCGATTCTTCCGAAAGATCTCCCGTAGCCGGCTAACATTCTTGGGATCTAAGTCTCGGGGCAATGGAGGGTCGAACTGAATCTGATTTAACTTGACCTTGGCGGTTCCCAGGTACTTGAGACGTCGCTCTCTAGCTAGGCGGACCTCCTCCTCGGTGAATAGAGCCCGATACATCGCAAGTTGATAGGATAAGACTGCATGGAGAATACTACAGGCAAGCCTATTCCGCTCTAGATATACGCTGTAACAGCCCGCAGGTGTTAGTTTAGTGTATACGGATCCGTACGCTGGCCGCAGGATCCCGCAGGAGTTTTTCAGACTCAAAAACCTCCATCTTGCTCGTCATAATTCTGATTATCTATGCTAACCCAAATTCTACTCACTCATTACATACAGTTATGCAGTCCAGAGACGCTAGACCAATTACTCAAATTCTGCCATATGGCGTCAATCCTCCGGATGCCTTTCCGGCTGGCACAGAACAAGCGACACTTATCCCATCTAAGCCCAGTGGCAAGCACATTGAAAATCTGTCAGCAAAGGGGCGGTTCTTTGAGCAGAGGACTGCTGCTCCTCTGCTCCCAGTACCTGGCCGTAAAATCATTCACGGCCAACCACGGGCTTTAGTTCTTCCTAGTATCACTGAATCAGAAAATGATGCCCTTTCGGATCCAATTATACGAGAGGAGTCACCCTGGGATACTTTCAAGCAATACTATGAGTGTGATCTGGCTGGCGCTGTCATAGTCTCTGTCCGGCACTCTGGTCATCGCGAAGCCTTGGCAGTTCGCCAGTATCGGGGCCAAGAGGCTAGCAAGATTCTGCAGGTTGTTCGCCGCATTCAGCACGACAATATCGCGTCAGTGCAAGAATTCTATAAGACCACAAATGCCCTTTATACTGTGGGCTCATTCCATCCGCTGACTCTGGACCATGTGGTCGCTTGCAAAGCATTTCCTGACCAACAGCAGCTTGCTGCCATTATGGCTCAGGTCCGTTCCTCCGCTTCCCCTGTGTTTGTGTAAGCCAGCTGACAACCTTCAGTTTCTGGAGGGATATTCATATCTAGTCACCCATGGATTCCAAAATCCCTCGCTTGACTGCTCTGGTATCTTGATGAGCATGGCAGGAGATGTTCAAGTCGGTAAGCTCAATTGATAAACGCGGATAGAATCTATTTTAACATGACCATTAGCACGTCTTGATTGTTGTCGAGTTCGACCTCCGGGTAAGGTGGAAGCGATTGATCTGGCACCTATTGCAAGGGTCATGATGGAATTGATGCAAAAATATGCTAAAGATGATGGAAACATTGGCATTGAAAATCTTGATCGCTGGCCAAGTGATTGCCCGGCAGTTGTGTTTCTCTCCGCAACGACCTCGGTTGGCTCGTTCGAAGAGTTAAAAAAGGTTTTTGCTCCCATCTTTAGTATCAAACCCTACTTACATGCTTGCAGCAACCGCTTATGACCAAGATTAGTTGGTCTAGGGGTGACTTGATCGGTCTTGCATGGTTCGCTCTTATATCTGCACGCACGTTCTATTCGTACCCACTTAGGTCGTAAACCAATGTGTTTCCTTGAATTTCCTACCAGAGATTGTGGCAAAACACAGTTTCTTACACAACTGCCATGCCTAACCCAGACTTTTTGGAATTTGTTCATAGTTATTCTTCAAAGAGCCCTAGTATGTACGCAAATATTATTATGTCAGCAGTCTTTTGGCATGGAGCAACGCACTGTGTAATTTCGGCTAAACCAAGATATTAACATACAATACGTAACAACAATAATACACAATTCCGGAAGGGTTAGCTGATTCACCGAAGCACGTGCCTTGTTTCTGGCTACTTGTCGACTCTTGACCGCCTCTGTCTCCATTCCAGGGACAAGCATTTGTTCGGGTAATCAGAATCTCTCTCCTTACCGTTACAGATTGCGATGGCAAACAATCTTCTTCTGCCGCTCTGAATTCAACTTGTTCTGTTAGCTGTAGCCCACCACATACACCTTTGACACTTCATTCACCTCCGCCTAGTTTACTGGTTGCGCCGACTGCAACCACATACCCAACCGCGGACAAGTACAGAGAAGGTCGATACACTATTAATCCCTGACCTGCCTCTACATACGATAGTAGAGGAATACTGCCGCTGGCAGTAATGACAGTGAACTCTAAATTACTAACAAACGATATTCAGGAAGCTTACGATCCTGGCACTGACAAAGGGACTCGGTCTCAAGCAGATTCTTGAAGACAAGGAAATGACTTTTCTATCAAGCACAGACTTAAACTTGGGAGTTGCCGGTCTTCATTCGGGGTAAAATTCGCTCGGAAGTGTCAAAGGAGATTCAATGGACATGACGGTCGGATCCACCCCTCAAAGTTAGCTAAGTTGCGATATTCATCAGCCGCATGCCGCCATCAACAAATATTCTTCATAGTGAGGCGATTGCCTCCTTCGAACACTAAGGCCAAAATTAGAGTGACCAAGCCTGTTCACAACCTCTTCTGCACTGTTAAAATCCGCCAAGTGCTTCCTCAAATAGCAATCACAGGTACAGCCTGCAGATAATACAAGCATTGTTCAAGTTCAGTCATACTGTTAAAGAGAAAAAAATCCCAATACTTGATAAACCCTACTAATGATTTTCATGACTATCGACGCATTAATGCCAAGAAATCTGGTATCTTGTCATTCGCACAAGTCTCGATGTCGATACTTGTCCAGGGTTCACAGGTCTGATGGCTGACTAGACCGTTCGAGTCTTCTCTGTGGGCGTCTGCCAGTCTTTCCGGGCTGAACAGGTCCGCACTTCCAATCGGGTTATTCTGGTTCGGCCCAATCGATTCATCTTCCCTATTTCGAGCTTGGAGGTGAACCCCCAAAGATTCAGATAGACGCACAGTTCCCGGTCGCGTGCGCAAAATAAGGGTCATAAAAGCAGCTGCTTCCTCGTTGCTCAACTTACTACTATGCCTGTAGCATTGAAACATTAGTGGGAGGCATCGTGAGAAATTCAGATACATACATGGATTTAGCGGTGTTATGTGTGTTAGTCAAGAATATGCCAAGTCCCAAAGTCGCAATAAGCCACCACCACCATTTTCCAAGTCGTACAGTGCCGGCTACCTGATCCAAGAGCGGCTTGTCAGGCTCTGGAAAGTCAGGTCTGAGCAACTGATGTGCGACAGAACCTTTGCCAGACTTCTTTTCTGTTTTCTGCAGCTGGATGTAGGTGAAATAGAAGATGACCAGTGCGATCCGCTTTGCGAACGGATCGAGGACATCTTTTTTATCGGCTTTAATCAGTCTAAGGTAGTTCCGTCCACCTTCAAGAGTACCCCATTCCTCTGGAAGCCCCAATTTAGGCAAGATATCGCGCATTTTATAATTGCCGTCAAAAAGAAATCGCACATTTTGATTTGGGGGAGGTTGCAATCGAAGTTCTTCTGCCCATTTTAACATGCTGTTGAGCTTCGAACTGGACAGGGCCGGGCCATTTTCCAGGCCTTTCTTCGAGTCTTCCTTCGGCCTATACAGTTGCAAGAGTCTGCGATTCATCTCTCTGGAACTTATCGTGTCTGGTGATACCCGCGAGATCATTTGAACCTCATGGGATGGTAAATTTTGGCTTGGACTGGCCAATGCTGGTAGCCACTGTTCTGGAGAGGAGGCAATTTCAAACTCTTGAGTGCGTGTCGAGTAAGAATAGATGTTGGTTTCAGTTCCTCCAAGCGCATTCATTGATGCTGGTGGCGTTTCTGTGGTTAGCGGCCCCTGTGTATTGATCATCATTGGCAGCGGCCTAGATTGGTCCTCAGGGAGTATATTTAGATCTGAACTCGGACCTAAGAGACTCTGGCTGTCTAGAATGGCGTCAAAATCATTATAACTTGGCGAGATATCCTCCGCAGCCGACAAATTATATCCGTTTGCGAGCGGTAGAGAAACAGAAGAGATGGCTAAGGGCGAACTGTGATCTATATTATTGTCTCCTAATTGATAATGTTAGTTCATACTTTTCACTGGAAGAAAAGCTTTTCGGGGCATTAGATTTGTGATCACCTGCTGGTTGAATGTTCTCCATCCATTGTTCTCTAGGAATCAACGAACTCGATATGGTAAAGTCGCTCAGTGGCAGAATAGGAGGGTGCGGTACGGACAGCAATGGCCAGGGTTCTGCGATCTTGTCTTCTGTATGATATTAGACATAGATGCAGAATGAGATGAAAGAAACCAAACACATAGAAAATGATACCCGATATTGTATTTCCATCCACCCATGGTTCTCCATAGTTGGTCAATTCCGACGAGGCAGGGCTGTCTGTTGATATCACCGCTTCGACCTGCTGTGCTCCGAAGAAGTACGAACATTCGTGTCCGAGCACTTGGCACCGTTGATAAATCCTAATCAGCTGGCTTGGTGGTATTTCGTGTGTTTTCTCCAGATTGCGTCCAAATTCACGAACAAACTATTGCTCCATTAGAATAAGGCCTCAGAAATATACCGGCGGTCTTCCTGACCTTGAACAAACTATCCTCATTTAGATCTTCCAGACTCTTTCCCCGGCTAGCATCCTATGGTAAAAGCATAAGAAGCTGCAAATAAATCAAGACTTTGATATAACGTACCATGAGGCCAATTGTAAGGTATTCCGTGCTTTGATGACTAGGCCAATTTGTACATGATAGCACAGCATATTCTTGAGTGTATAAATTGTAAGCGGTAATATAACCTGCTGCCTCCAGGCGCTTTGCACAGATAATTTGTTGACGCGTATTAATTTTTCGAAGCTTGCACCACAGGCGATCTGTTATGCGTATAAACTGCACTTGAATGAGGCTAATGCGCAGAGAAGAGAATTAAAGGATATTCTAACCTCGAAAAATGACTTTCGAGTCAATATTTTGGTAATGGTTCCGGGGGTTCGCTTCGGCAACGCAGGTGAGCGGATGAAGTAAAATATTTAACAGCACTTACTTCGATGCTGATCGATAGACAAATCATCCTGTAGTGCGATTGGTAGAGCGAGAAAAGCCCCAAGTGTTGTTCGAGTCTTGGAGATTTTCTGGCTTTCTGATAAGATTTGGATATTTTGGTCAGTGATCAATTATTGACTTGGCCTAGGCGCCAACGATGGTGAAGTATGTGCAGCATGAGGCGAAAGATGCTGAATTTATGGGCGACGGCCAGTGCTGATTCCATAAAAGTGGAACTGATCATGGTTGCTGAGCCCTGATCAATGTTTGAAGTGCTGTTGTGCTCATATCATGGAAGCTGTTGAACTTGTTCAAATGACCGTGTTATTGTGTTCAACAGAAATAGGAACTTTTTGTGAGGGCAGTGACAATGGCTGCAGGTGTTCAACTAAAGGCCCGAGTCTAGCATCCCAGGGTCCCACCCGCTAGTCGTCACTCAGACAGACCGCAAGCATGAGAGCCTGCAATTCTCTGAACAGGAAAAACAACACATGAACATCATGATTCCACTTTTTCTAGCGTATTGGTAATTTGCTTTCCCTTTTACTGTCAAGGCCCTATGGGAATGCTGGCAGACAAAGGCATAATTGATCCGATAATGGCTAATGTCCCTGCTCGGTAGTCGGTCCCAATCAACAAACCCACCCCGCAAAAAATATGAAGATGCTTGCTATCGCAAACGAGAAATTAGGCAATCAGTCAAGTGCATGCTCTCACTTCTTGTTACCTCTGAAGAGCAAATAGAAGCTTCAGAAGACGTGTTTGGAGGAAATGAACCGTACCTTCTCATCTTGATAGGAAGGAAAGCGCAGCGCAAGAGGAGAACGGCAAAGAAACCTCCCGCGATAGTCGTATTGATAGCTACTGAATCCACATCCCATGCATCTAACAGAATGGAATGTTCTGGCAAAAGCAGAGACCACTGGTTATAGAGCTTAGTACAGTATTCTGGGCTAAAGGTTCTTTCTTATAGTCAAGCTGAGCATGAATAAAGCACCTGTGGCGGAGCTTGTCAAGAGCACTATATTCTGCGGGGAAAGAAGATCGCATAATACAGCATGTTTCCGCAGTACTACGCAGAAGTTTGAGAGCAGTGTATATTCAAGACTCCGAATACTCCACAATAAAACTCATCAGATTGGTAAATAAGATGACGAAATTCTCTTAGATTCAAGAACGTCGCTCCGCAGCGTTCGCGCAACATCGTAACAGCGCTAGAGACGGAAAAAGAGCCTATTCAAGGAGGCAGCAGAGCTCAGTTCTAAGCGCGAATCAAATGTGTCTGTGGCCGTTCGGACTCGCAATACTGGCCAAGTATATTACAGTACCTCACTCCACCCACTCAGTAAGATTGGCATCACGTGTTGTCGGATTTGATAAGACTTTCCGAGCCTACTACGAGACATAAATTTGATTCACCATATTTGACATATTATCCGGCTCCGATGTGGGAAATTGTGCCTCTGCATTCCGAAATCCGCTGTCGGAACATAGACTCGAATCAGCATCTTCAAATACCTAGCCAACAAGGGATCGTAGCACTTGTATAGGATTTTTTAAATGTTGTTGGTTGAGTGTAGATAAAAGTACATTTTGATGTGGTTAGTGTCTCGATAACTGGAAAATTTTCAAGATAGATCTTTGATCCCCTCAGAGCACCACATCTCTAATCACAATCGATTGGGATTGCATAAAATATCTTCAGGGCGGTGATTGTCTTATGCTCTTACCGGCACCAGATATAGCACAACAATTACTTTCGTTCACCAAGTAATATCCAGTTCCTTTTTGGCGAGGCGGCGAGGACCCAGATATTCACAGGCCTTGGCAATGCTCCAAATCAAGAAGGCAAGAAGTGGTACAGTGACTGAATGTGCTGGCTTAGAGGAATGGCTACTTAGTGGAAACCCACATATTGCCTACTCAGCGCAGTCTTCATGACACGCAATCCCAATGTGGGCCCAAATTCCTGCGGACCAGTAGACTTATCACCCGGTCACAGAGTTCAAAAAACTGCGGGATTAATAATGCAGATTACCTTTTTATGCAGTGTAGGTGCCTGCGAGCAGTTAGTCATCAATGCTCCTGAGTTAGTCAGCGTGGTTGTTGCTCAGTTATGGTGAAATCTATCCCAGGACTGTAAGTAGCCTCAAGGGATTACTTGGGTGAGAGAAATGGATGATGGCAGTAACTAACCAATAAGGTGTGCCTGAATAAGCAGTTCTTTCCCGGAACGAGTATAGCGCTTGTTGCTTGGCTTGTGTCACTACATTGATGGAATCTATAACCTTGCGAATGCGCGACCACTATCGCTGTTTGTCGGTCCAAGGTTTGAGCAAACTGACCTGGCACACCAGCACCTGAATGTCACATTGCCACGAGAGCTGGTAAGTTTGATCACAGACTTGACCAACTTCTCCAGGGTTAGATACTGATGAAGCTATCCAATATCTCTTGACGGGCACAAGCAAATCGGACTGCCACATTTGAACCGACAGTTTTACGATGAATTTTAAGAGTTACAATCCTTCGCGTTCTGAGGCTGATTTCATCTGTACTCCATTCTTCAGTATGCATCTTACTGAAGGTATCTTGGAGCTGTTCGATTTTGTATGATGCTTAGAACGTCACTTTCTTTGTCAGAGGCTCCGCCAAGGTTCATCCCATGGCCTGGTCGAAACTCCATTGCTAATAAAGCAAGTACTTCAAAATCCATATAATACTGTGCAGCTAGATGCAATCGTGAAGCCTTCGATCGATCTACCTCAACAAGTCGGTGCATGGAAAGAGCCTGCATTATTTGAATTGAAGAAGTTAGCGTGTTGAGTGATTTGACCATTTTAGGCAGATGGCTAATCTTCGGCTTTTAACTTTTCATGTGACCATAGAGAACTCACAAAGTACCGGCTCAGTAGTTCTATTTCAACAATCATCTCCTGTTCAACGCTGTTGTTGCACCATTGCACCATGTTGCACAGTCAGCAAAGGCTCAATACAATCAATTTTGGTTTGCACTAATTCGCTAGTTCTGAATAGCGTAATTTGGTATTCCCGAGCAATTCCCGACGGAGAATGCCAGTGAGACGAGAGCTGTCACTTGCTTAGTATCCGTCCAACCTATTTTCAAGGACTTAAAAATTACTTTGAAGAACTTTGTTTCTGTCGAGGTATCAACAGGAGAGGGACTCGCCTGTAATAGCAGTAATATTAGCGGGTAATAGGCGCGGGTAAACTTACGCCCAATAGAATTGTTAGCTCTGGCATCCTCGGCTGCTCAGAAGTACTTTTTTGACGCGTGAAGGCTATGATCTTATTTGGATAGCTGTTATAGATAATTCTGCCTCAATTAGGCTCTTTATAGCCAGCTCTAGGTATTAATATTATATTCTTGTATAGTACCATGTGCTTGTTATTTTTCTAGATTTAGGGTACCTTAGACAGACTGAGAAAATACATCAACAGAAAGACACTGAATCATACTGTAACAATAGGTTATAAATTAAAGACTTGAATGTGATTATTCTCTTGCACCCAATAATATTCATCTGTTCATCACCTCGCAGTTGACGATTCTTTACTCTGAAGGACCATCATATTAGCTTGGATACTTAAACTCTAAAATTGCGCCAAAGAAGACCGGTCTTGAGTAGTACTTACTAGACCCAACTGTAGGTTCTGAGCTGGTGCTTGCATCTGCCCTCTCTTTCCTACCTATGCAACAGCAGTATAAATGTGTTCAATACACAATTAACAGCAGGTGCTTGATTCTTGCAACCTGTTCAACAGCAACTGCAATTGAACGCGTACCCTGGTAAGGACTAAAGGCGACCGGTCTCAATTAGTGCTATTGTAGCTCTTACATGGCTTCTTCCGGCGAGTCAAGAAATCATGGACGCCGCTTCTGTCCCCAAAATCTTCCTTCCCATGCTCTAGCATTGAGTTTCTAGAATTATTTTCTCTACTTGAGAACTCTCGAAATTAACGTCACTTGTCCTGGTATGTTTCTGTGCGGTAACATAGCGCATCTTTTTGATTATCAATACCGGGCAATGACGCGAGCACCGGCGGAAACCAGATCGCTAAGTGTTATTACAGCCCAAGTGTTATTATGGCTTATATGTTGACGCACTAACCATCAATCTAATCCTCTTAACGACTGGACAGTAAGAAAAGACTGGTTGGTAGGGACAGACTGGGGACCCAACACAATTTTATGCTCACCCGCGATCACCCTCTATTGCTTTCCTCACCCTCAATCACCAGCCGGTAATGAAACACTCGTACCATCAATTTTAGTATGAATCTTCCTTATGTGCCTCTCCATGCTTCGTATGACCACGTAGCTTTTGAGTCACTGTCAATAGGCCCCTGGGCTCATATTCGTAGGTGTCTTGAATGCTTGACTCTATATAGTAGACAGTAGCCGAGAGCAACACCAGGTATTGGTGAGCTGTAGGCAGAGCAACAGGCGAAGTTTGAGTCACGGGCGACGAGAGCCACCAGAGAAGGATAGCACTGGGCACGGGTGAGCCGCAGGGCGCAGCCAGCCGCGGGCGGTGAGTTTCGGTGGGCCTGGGTGTCTGCGAGCAGAGCAAGCCGCCAGGCAGAAGCACCACTACTGTTGCATCAAAGCGTAAATCACTAGCAGCAGGCTCCGAGCAGCTTGGGTGGTCTATCTACACAGTAACTACTTTATTTCACGTTTACATAACACGTGCTGATCATTTCTCAATCCCTGCATTTGCCAAACCCCCGAAGCAGATAGCTTCTAGTGCTGATTTGATAGTAGGTGAAATATTAGTAGTCACTGTGCACCTTGCTTAACGCAGTGCCCAAAAAATATGAGATTCCTGACACTTCAAGACGCATCAGCCGTTGAGAAATAACTGAAGTGGTGGATTGATGCTGGACGAAGATTTTTGCACCAGTTTACGTCAATAGCTCAGAAAGGTCTGATCCCGAGATGAACCGAGAGCGCCGCTCTAGTTCGTCTTGAACCATGGATAGGCATGATGATGAATGTTGGGCCAGGTCCTAGAATACGACGCAAGCAACAGAATGAAAGCACAACAGCAAAAAGAGATCAATCCGCTCGAAGAATTGGACGAGCTGAGCAGGTGGCCGTGGCAAAAGCTATGGTAGACAATAAAAATTGGACAGGTGTGCTATCGCCAGAATCAAGGGGTGAAAGAAGACGAATGGGCGAGAGCGGGAAAACTGACGAGCTAAGTGTATTCACTTGGGACCGCAATCACGCGAGCAGTCGGTGGCCGGGAACTTTAGCACGTGATAATATCAATTTATGGTATTTAAGCTTAATCGCCGCCCAGCTTATTTCATAAATGGATCTTTTTATGTAGCCAACTTTCATTTGCCTCTTTGTCGCTGGCCTGTCGCCTCTCGTTGGCCTGTCCTGTATAGTCTCGCCGCGACGATATGGTATCCGCTATCGTCATTCTACGGAATTCTAACGCACCTAGTTCAATTCGTCACCTGCAAACCCCACTATCTCTTGTACTGTATCGCTTCGCAGGTTAGTAAACGACTGAAGACATAGTGCCGGTAGTTTTTACTCTGAGTATACTCATGTCTAAGGCTGAAGCAAGAATTCTATGGCAATCTACGTGCGTCCTTGCCGGTTTACTGACGCCGGTTGGTCTCAAAGGCACCGCGTCGCAGAAGCTAACCCCACTGTTGCACAAAACTATTGGCCCCGAGTTACGAGAGCTAATCTTCAGCTGCTACCTTATCCAATCTCACCAAGTTATGCTACTGATACATTTCCCGTACCATGTTGCATGATTTTGAAAGACTGGAGATTGGTCAAAACCCCTGGGATATACCGGTGGTTTGTGATTTACGCGTTGGCTTACGCGTTCAACTCGTAAGATAATTCTTACTCAGCTACCCCAAGCGATGACGGAATCACTGGCTGGCTAGCGTTCGATTGCGAGGACTCTTCGCAACGTTTCTCGCGACCACATTCACTTCGCGGTGTCAGGAACTACAAATAAAACGTGTCAGAGTTTCCTAAACCGAGCATCCCCAGTCGTACATATATTGTCGGATCGTTATCGTGCTGAGCGCTAGTATCGGCCCTGAAGGAATGGCTAAAATGGAATCCACGTTCATGATTAAGTATGAGAGGGGATTATCGCTATTTTGATTAGCCATATTCGAGTTTCATTGTTACCTAATTTCGGCAAAATAGTCACACAGGTCTCAATAAATCCAGCAGTCCATTCGAATCGAAATGCTTCTCTGTAATAGCCTCAGTTGCTGCAATTTCCTCCAGCTTAGTCGGGCGAATTGTCTCAAAGTTAGAGAGCATTCGAAAGCGTCGAATTCCATTTCTACTACATCTCCTCAGAAAAACGCCTCGCTTCTCATCCAACAAATTGACGAACCCATCAAACTCAAGTTGTGAGATCTTCTGAATGCTACAGCTAATGGGTTAATTTTATGTCAAATCTTCTGATCTATGGCAGACTTACTGAGAATCATATATGTCGAACTCACCGCCCCATGGTACTAATAGTAGAATACCGACCCCAAAACGACTAGCCAATCGATACCAGTTTCTAGAGGAATATAGAAGGTTTCGCAGCGTTTTCATCTGTTTTTGGAGCTCTTCGTTATCGCTTTCAAGATCAGGCTGGTTTTCAATGATAATAGCCGACATTACTTCTGAGTCTGTAAAACTTCGGGGACGCTGGTTATTGGCATATAGCCTTCTCGCTCTCCGTTCATATATGTTAACCAGATAGAATCGACTTATTCTGTTTTGCAATCGCGCGACCAACTTCAGATCTCCCGACCGTGCGATGGCCTGCACGGCAGACTTCAAGTTGCTGGGTTTTGAGAAAGGTAATAATGCATCATTCCTCTTCAAGGCTTTAAAAATATCCCGAAGTTGAAGAATAGCATAAGGGCTACCCACGGCAAAGAAAAGGCGTGTAGTCAAATTGAGATCGTGGCGGTTTGTCGAGCCAAAGGATCCGAGAAATCGTCTGATATCTTTCACCGAATCGCGGCAGTGCATCTGCCGTGGTAAATTCATCCAGGATTGAACGTCTCTTATTCTAGCGTTTGTCCGCCGCCGTGGTGGGGACGGTCGCGGTGAAGGAAGGAGCGAAGCTGTAGAATTCTCCAGTGTATCTGATTGGCTGGGTCCTGTAAGATGTGACCTAGCTGTCCTGAACGAGTTCGACGAGTTAGATGTCATCGGGAATGTTTCTGCTCCTGACAGAAAAGTCTGGGTGCCCAAGTTTCTAGTGAAAGGTTTGATGATACTGTATAGCTTCTTTACATGATCGATGAGATCATTAAGTGCTGGCTGGTCACGGAATTGAAGGGCGACCTGCGAGACCATTTGCTCGTGGTCTGCGAATTTCTAGGGTTGATGAGTCTTAGTATTGAGGCTAGTGGATTGAGCGTTCGCATACTTACTCGTATCAATTCGCTGTTACCAGATATCGCTGAGACATATGCTATGCTAGTATTTTCTTCGAGTGATCCATATCGCTGCGATGTAGTCACGTGGTCAGCCGGCGTTGTAGCCGATGAAGTCATCGTAAGGGGAGAGTTTGCGGATAGCGTTTCCAGAAATGCCAAGATCTGGTGATTGCTCATAGCGAATGATTTAAGGATCAGAGGCTGTTTCTTGTGCAGTGCTGTTCTTTGATGGCAGATATGGCCAAGTTCATGGAAGTGCAGCTTCCGGGACCATGTTGGCAAATTTGAATGAGCTCTGAGGTAAGATGCGAGCTAAGGGTTCTAGACAGCGTAGTTCGATACTGTAAAATTTCTTTCACTCACGGACTCATTTCAGTTTTGGAGGAATATGGTCAAAGACAACTTCGCAGCGTGGTTCTGGCCTATTTTATAATTGATTGTGAATAGAATAATTCTAGTACCATATCGTCCAAGAGCTTCCTAGTGTTCCAATGCCTAGCCTCCACTGCATATTTATCTTATAGATTTTGACCAATGAAAATGCGCACCATCGCGCCTTCGGCAAATCAAGAATAGCAGGGAGCTGAAGTGTCTGACTTATTTGACACAGTGTGAGTCAAGATTTAAGAAAATATTGGGTATTGCCACCTAGGTTACTACATCAAGTACTCCTGTCTCCGATTTACATTCGTTCTGACTGCCATAGCTTAGGTGATTGCTAGTTCTGCTGCGGACACCCTATCGGCCAATCACTGAAGCGCTAAGACTTTAAACGTGAGAGTTGTGCATGAGACCTGCGGTATTAGTGGTTTCTGCCCGCGGTAATTGACAAGACCTGCGGCACAAGTGCGCTAATTCCTGACTCGGAAAAATGAGCTCATCTGTCGTATTACCACGCAGCAGCCTATCGTCGTCGTGGAGCAACGGCGAGATTAGGTCTAAGGACTATATAGAGGTTGGCTTGCAGTAAGAAAGTGCAGTTTATCTTGATTATTCCTACAAATCCTCTTGTTGCCGAATAACGTACTAGGGATGAGAAAATGGAGTTGCAAAGCCCAAATCTTCAATGGCTCCCTACAGAGATCTTACTTTTGATCTTACAATATCTTTGTCTCAATGACCTGCAGAGCCTTGCTTGTGTGAATGGAAGGTTACGAGAGATCTCTATTCCATTACTTTTTCGCCACGTTCGATTTACTTTCTCACATCCTGGCCTTCGTGCTCTAAGAGATTTCGCGAAGTCTCAAGCCAGCAAACATGTTAAAATTCTGACTTATAGAGCCCCAACGTTGCTGAAACCAAGTGAGTAAATTGAAGAACACAGCTGCGAGAAAGCCGTCTAAGAATGACGCAAGGCCTCTTAGATTTTGAGTATTTCAAGTGTGAAATTCTCACGCCCGAAGCTTATTCTACAGCGACAAGACAGTTTTATGGTGAAGACCCTACAGGCACTTTCCCTCCATATATGGAAATCTACAGTACCATCAAGCACCTGTGCGAAGATCATCAAAGGATAACGAGGAGGAAATTCGATTTAAAAATGTTGACAGCCTCTCTCGAACTTCTTCCTCGAATTAGTGAGCTTTCAATACAGTTCTGCGAGCCCATCGATACAGGAGTCTGGGATAACTCATGCCTTGATCTCAACATCTGTGACTTTGAACAGTCCTTCAATCACCATGCTCAAACAGTGACTGAAGCTTTGAGGGCTTCCAAGAATGCAGGGATTGCTTCAGGGACTATTTCATTGGATTTCTCGGAGGTACCGTTCTGCCTATATGAAAGGCCGATGTTCTCTAGAATCTCGAAATCGCTGAAAGGTCTAATCGAGTTCAGTACGTCCATATGTGTGATTGGAGACAGTACACCTTTGCAGCTATTAGTCGACACGGGATTGACCCTGAAATGCCTTGAGCTAAGACATCTAATGATCAGGTACGAAACATGGCGCAAACTTCTTGAGGTTAACAGAGATTCCCTCCATTGTATTGCGTTGTATGACACTGAAATATTTGGTGTGGGTGAAGCTGGTTCTTTTTCGTATGAGGTCTCCCGTCAAATCCGTTCAATTACGTTCTCTGAGTTTCAATCCACGGTGAAGAATGAGCTTGGGCAGGATCCTATGATTACGACACCCGGCACCAATCACGTTTCTCTGGTCCGGAGGAAGGCATTACAGCCGATTGAGAGCCGAGAAGATGAGCACGCCCTCGTATTTGATACAGATGGAGCGATTTCTCTAACCTTGTTTTCCTCTCTTATTGGAAGCAAGGCTGGCCCAAGGTCCTCTTCGGGCGATACTGACAAGACAGTGACCATCACCTTTCGAGCCTACGAGCGCGGGAGATGGAAGAAGATGTGCAGTCTACCAGTCACAGAATCCGATATACGCGAAGCTCAGAGGGTCGCGGATCAGTACGCGCAGGCGGAGCACCAGAATGCACGATTTTATGACCGTTCTCTCCGGAAAGTTTCCGTCAATTGGTGTGTTCATGCAGCGATCCACGATGGTACCTTTACTATTCTCATGAGTTTGGGAAGAAGTCTGCATATAACACGGCGATTGATGGCGTCGGTTGCACAAATGTTCGGGGTATACCAGAGAATATAGTAACGGCAGATGATGTTATACAATAGTGTGAACAAAAATAAGGAAAGTGCGCTGTGGAAGAGCCACGAACGTGGTCTGCAGTCTTTTTTGAATTCTCTACAATTAATCCAGCTACTGTGAAGGACTCATGCTCAGTTCCGTCCCCAGTCAGCATTTTGACAGTTATAGAAGATCTGGTGGTCTATAGATCGGAGTGGAACGCATTTGGTGCTAGACCGGCCAGCTTTCCATTACCCTGACTATAGGCCGTAGCGCCTCATAGACTAGCCCTGCACTGTGGGTGCTGGAGCATATCTGTGTGCTGTTGGATTCGAAAAGGATCGCGTTGCCAGCACCAAGTAAACTAGAACTAGTGGTATGGCAAAGAGAGCCTTGTCTTATAGAGCCTTGAATATATTATCAGATGAATACTTGCTGAGGCCCACCACTCTTCAAGGCTAACCACGAAAATAAGAGCATCACCGAATCATAGCCCCTCGAGATTGTCGGCTTGTGTGATAACTAAAGCAGATATGTAGCTTGTCCCACCATGCCTTGCGTTCACGAATGACTGAATCGATCGAAATCAGAGACTAGTCTCGTTAGGATCAATGACGGCCTGTTTGACTTTCCTTTTCGCTTTGCTGTATTTCCCAGAAAGTCCTCGGTTCCAGCTCTCCCATTGCTCTATCTCTTCCTTATAACGCTCGAGCTGGATTTCTTTCCTTTGAGCTTCAGACTCTAGGACTTCCAACCTCGCTTGAAGCTCGTCAATCTGTTCCTCCATTATTTGAGTGTCTGTACCACTTGATGCAAGTCGTCTACACAATTGATGTGACAAATCAATCATGAAGTCACCTCCTTCTGCTATAACTGTCTCCAAGTTTTCGACTGAGAGCGCGCTATATCTCAATGCGACAAAGCGGGATAATAGTCTTCGAGCTGGATTCTCTGGAGGTACGGCAGTCGGTGTCGAGCCGTATATCAACCGAATCGAATCTGCAAGATGTGGAAATAGTTCGCTGAGAAGATCATTGCATGCCAGTAAAACTTGTGTAAGGCGTTGTATTGCAAATCCCTCGAGTGCGGTAAAGCAAAATCGGTGAGCAAAACAATAAACCTTGGAGTGGATCAGGATCGCATGGCCGAGAGCTTCGGGACGATTCTCTGTTGTTTTGCTGAAGCCACCTGCAGCAGTTTGAAAGGTCAAGGCTGGTAAACCAAATCTGCTGTATCGACTCAAAGGTGGTAGAGGTCGGTCAGGTTCCCATTCATTGTGAAGTTCGGTGTCTGGAACTGGTGCTTCAACGTCAGAAACGTCGAAGTTTCCATCCAAATCGATATCTGCGATGAGATCAGGATCTGGTCTAATGATGTTCGCGGTTTTCAGTTGTATCTGATAGACATTACCATTTCCCGTCTCTCGGTACTTCTCCTGTTCATCGTAAACTGCACCTGGAACATAATAGTCTGAAGTATAGAGATAGCTCAAGACGCATTCTACTGTCGGCTCATCAAAATCCGACCAGTCGATCGGTTCGCTGTTTCCATGTTCCCTCCACGGCCCGTTTATTCGGGCATTTAACGCTGATGAGTTGCATGCTAGTATCGTGGGATGAACATAGTAGATGCGCTTGTTCTCGCCCGCAATAATTTGAAGCGGGCTATCAGTGAAGATACTGCATCTATTTTAGCTAGTCATATGGACTGTATTCGATATACCTACCTTGGATTTTGAAGTAGTTTCTGGAATACTGCCATATTAATCGCTGTCAGAGTCAATTAAAGGGAAACCCTTAAGATGACTCAAATAACTGAAACCATGGCTAGGCGGAGTTTATAGAACTCTGTCGAAGAATTAGCCGCGGCATCCGTGCTATAAAGAACAAAGACAGATAGATGTATGCGTCTGCCACACCGTCTCCATTCTGATCCTGCAATGAGTCGACTTATGACGAATGGAATATTGACTGTATGTCTAACCGATAAGGGGTCGCATGTAGGAGATATTGGTCGCTTCTTCTCTCCGCGGGCCACGTATGATGCAGAGACACGTGTCCGGCCGTGCCAATGAGTCGAGCCTTGCCTAGGCATCAACAGAAATTACTGGTATCTGGCAGCTCTATCGATATCAAAGCTAATTGAAACTTTGAATATATTTATCACTGTACGTACCGGAGAAGACTAGGACCTCTATCTCGGCGGGGGAGTAAGTTTCCCTCTCTTTCAATTTCTTATCAGGATACGATAAGAAGCATCAGGTTATGCGGCATAGAAGCGAGACTGACTGATTTGACTTGTCACAATCTAGAGACAGACATTCTAAATCAGCCCTCCATGCATTGTTATTCCGCTTGGTAGGCTTTGTAGTGGTGACGGTGACTACAACTCAGCGAAGCGGGGTAACAATGCTTGGTTGTAATTGAACACTTAGCGAGATAATTCTCTTGAGATTGTAAAGGAGGTTACCGGCGTGCGTATACCCGATATGTAGCTAGTAATTATGTCTTACTCATCTATAAATACAGCATTAATCTCAACCAGCTATTATGTCTCGAGTAAATCTCATTTCCCGCATCCACTAGGTAGCTGATGTATGCCGAGTTAATCGACTAGCCAGGCCCGTGAGACGTGGACACCTCTTATTTGGACACGTTTCGATCAGCGATCAGCAGGCTTCTCGACCTGGGGTAATACACAGCTTGTTATGTTTGCGTAGAATCTTCCAGCCGTATCGTTACCAGTGCAGGGAACCTCTACGGATTTCTTACACGTTACCGTTATCTCGGCCTTCTAATGTAATACGCCGATTGTAGCCTTCCAGAGAATTACTAAATGTGGTTTAGCCCTGTCATCTTGGCTAAATGTGGAGCATACATCTTACACATCACATTCAAATTGTGTACGGTCAGTCAGTAAGCACGTCAAGTTGCTTTCGCATACAATCGAAAACGTTCGTATGTATGTTTGGTATCACTTCAGCACCACATCATTTGCCAAAGATCAAGAACAAAAAATCCGCCATCCATTAGCAGCTCTTGAAACTCAGTATTTTCGCCTATTTGACCAAGCACTGATACAACATAGGTGGTGATCAACAACCTCAGAGCGTCGTTGGGCCGTGTCCATTGATAAGAGAATCGGATTAGTTCAATCACATCACTTATATTCTCTTCACACAGATTAAACTTTGCTAACGTTGTTTCCAGCTTATACAGAACCAGGTCTGCGAGGGGGAGAATGCAGTACTTATCAGCTAAGATGTATAATTTTGCATGTCCAAGAAAGACGGGGGTGAAATCCTCCCAAGGGTGAGAGTTCCCTTTCGGAGCAAATACGTCTTTCCGAGCTGATAAAGCACAATTGTGCGAGTTTGTATACTGCACGCTGAGAGTTTTAAACTTGTCTTGAAGGTGCTGTGTCCAGATACTCTTTTCTCTGTACGGTAAAGTATGACCGCTGAAATGAGTACTTGACTGCTCTGCCTCTGGCGTTGCCTCTGCCTTGAGTTCATCCACAATCTCTGGTTCAGTCGGAGTTTCTGGTTCGGCTGGTGCATCCGATACAGCTGCTGTCTCTTGCTCCGTTGCTGCATCCGTTGCCGCATTGCTAGCCTGATCAGAGGCTTGTTCTGCTTCTTTAGCTTCCACAGAGACCCGGCGTCAGATTCTATGCCTTCGCTTGTTCTTTGACCGTGATGCTAGTGAAGAGGACAACTCACTACCAATGTTGTCTTCAGTTTCAGCTGGTGGCTGTGGGATTTCTCTCTTCGAGCACAAGGGCGGCGTGTAGTCGCGCGTATAAGCGTACTCACACAGCAGAACAAATGTCATTTCCTCGACCCCTGACCAGTCGGCTTGACGTCTGTTTGCCTCCTGCATTTTACCGTTCATGAGATTATTGAGAGGGGAAGATAGGTTGGCCAGGGGTCTAGAGTGCACGGTAATCTCTTTCCTCTCCTGGCCAACCACAAAGGTAAAAAGGGGAGACGAGAGGCACCTGGTCAGATAAGCTTTTTCCTATCGAGTAAAATGCTGCATTTGCGAGTGACTTACTTGCTGAATTCACTGTCCATTGTTTGGCATAGCAAGCCTAATGGTCTTGAATTGAATTACAAAGGAAATAAGAGATTTGACAGGGAGTTGAAGGTAGGTCGAAATGATCTCACAATACTCTACAGAAAGCTACCAGGGCGATAATCATGACTGACATTCTACGTCACTTGGAAGTGGCGCAAAGTAATAGCTTGGTAGAAACGCGATAAATAAGCATTTACTCGTCCATACATTGCAGGAATGTACGCATTTTCCTTGGTTTCCAGTTGAGGTCAGACACAGACTATCACCTTGCTTGATTTGATCTCACCTAATGAACTGATATCGCAACACAAAGATGACCTGTGTAGCCTAAGATAAGTGAGCTGTAAGCGCAAAGTAGACGGGCGCCCGGGTGGGGGGCAGGCGCCTTGGCATGGAGTCTTTCTTACTGACAGCCGGCCCTGCGTACAGATTGTTACAGAAATTGCCTACGCACCAATCATTACGCACTGTTGTATTACCTGTGAAATGAAAAACGGAATGGACAATACCGTAGGGCGCTTTAGATGATGTGAGATGTACTATACGGAAGCCAAAAACCATCTCAGCACATGCATTCGGAAGATGCACGTGGCGATAAGAAGTTTTCATCTGTGCAAGGGTAGTGTTCGACTTCTCTATAGTTAAAGATACAGTGGAAGGAAAGTAGACTGCGTAGTTAACGTTATGTCTCTTTGTCATCCTATGATTAATGCCTGATCGTACGACCAGCCCAACCGTAGGACCGCCAACTGGCGACCGCGCCAGATGTGAGTCCTCAGCGGTCATCTATCTACGTGCGGGCGACCCCGTCGGTCTGCCGCACCGCCCAAGACTATCCTGGACGCTACAACTCCTCGTCTTCAGTCGCTGGCCCAGCCATTCCCACATTCTCGCGCAATTGGGTCACGGAGGCCACCAGCCCCCGCGTCACCGCGAGACCTCTTCCCAAGCTCATGAGGACCGTGAAACTGCCGTCGTCGATCGCCGCGCGGAACACTGGTCCACGGCCACTTTCCGTAATGAGCCATCATAGAAATGGGCCTCCTGCGCCGGGTCTCGGGCATACCGCTCGGCGATCGCCTGCGCCTTCACTGGATTAAGGGAATCCATAGAGACCGCGTCCGTCACTATCCATTCTCCTCGCTGGTAGGCGCGAACGGTGATCGTCACTCGCCCTTCTGGTGACGAACTGCCAGCAGGACCTCTATTGATACCACCCTCCGCAAGGGGAGCCGGATCGTTGGCTTCGTGGTGCGCCACATCCCTCACCCCTGTGCTGACGGGGTTTGTTATGTCCGGTGAGTGGCATCGAGCTGTGTGACTTCTCCTTGCACGCGAGCCTCGAAATCAACCGCCCGTCGCCGGGAGGACAACCCGGCTCGTGACACCTTGGACGATCCTCCTGGCTGAGCCTGCTTTGGTTTGGCTATCCTGGGCGGTTTCGTGACCTTCCGGGTGCGCCGGGTAGCGGCCGCAGGAGTACGATCTTCAAGATCTTCCATTTCCGTGTCCGCTGCCTCCTGCATCATATGCGGTGTATTAAAGAGGAGACCTTCGCCCTCCTGTCTTGCAATGGCTTCCCGTTGGGCCTGCTCTGGATCGGGCAGAACGGCGGGACATCGCTCAGCATCCTGGGGAGAGACCACAGTCGTTTCGGCCGTGATCCCTCTCGCTTCGTCGCCGCCCTCATCGCTACCCCACAACTCATCAGCGAAGGCAGCATCTCGAGTACTTGCCCGATTGATCTCTCGAGTCGGTGTGGCCTGATTCTTCCTCAGTTTACGGACTGCTCCTGGTTGACGTGGCTGCAGACCGGTCCTCGGACCCCGTCGGGGAGATCGGGGTAGATTCGTATGGCCCAAATCGCTTCCGAGCCGTCCCTCTTCCGTGCTCTGCGCGATGGGCTCAAGGGGCAAGGGGCGGAGGGAGGCTTCGTCTTCAGGGCGCGCAACGCTTGTTGCATGGGCGAGAGGTACACCTGCATCAAGCTGGCTTCCTTCGCGCAACTGTGCGATCAGACTAGGCAAATCCGCCGGAATTTCGGTGACGCGGCGGGCGACAGCATGGGCTTGAGATGCTCCTAGCTGTGCCGGTGTATCGGCTTGCTCCTGCGCATGTCGCTCTTCCCGGAGAAGTTCTTCAACCTGATCGGCAATTGACTCTCTACCCTGTGTCACTTGCTCCCCGCTTATTCCTTCTGCACCATCAGACGGTGGTATTTGTGAAGAGGCGGGTTCGTCGCCTTCGTGGTTTCGCGATTCGGGCTGCTCCGTTTGGGCAAGCTGTCGCGCATCATTTCCAGCAAAGTCGCGCTGGGGCGCACCAGTTGCTGTGCCATCCTCGTTTAGGGCATGTGCTTCTTCTGTCGGCTGTTCCAGACCCGCCGGTTCCTCGATTGCTTGTAACGGTTCTGATCCGGGCCGGTGCTCTGCGCTTGCGCCCGGGTCGGTGGAGTTCCCGCTGGGAGCTCGGTCGGCATCTGGAGAAACGGTCCTGGCCGCACAGCGATTGCCTCTCTGTGCAGGATCATACGGTTGTTCTTGATGTGCATGACGGTCGTACTGGTCTGCTCGTGCCGGTGTCGTCCCCCAACAGCACTCTCTTCTAATCCTTCCGACAGATCCCTTTCGACGGATGTTCCAGGAATCAAAGTAGGTAGGGAGGCCTCTTGGCCGAGGGTCCTCACCCTCCGCGCGGTGCAAAAGCTCGTTCTCGTCGATTTCCGTGCAGTCATCCTCGCCCGCCGCACCCTCTCCTTTTCCGCTGGTGGCCGGCTGATCGTCCGCGTCAGAGCTATCCCCATGGTCGGTAGTCACACCCACAGGGAGATGAGACCTCCTTCCTGCGGAGCTCGCCGGAGAAGGTTCTCTGGCCCCAGACTGACTGTGCATGGCCGCCGGCCGCCACGCAGGCGATTGACCTTGCCGTGGGTTCTGTCGCCCTTCCAGTTGTTCTTCGCGAGCTTCCGACCGTCCCTGATGGCGAATGGATGGACCGTCACTCAGACTAATTATCGACATATCGTCAGGAAACGGTTCCCGTTCTGCATGTGTCGTCACGTGGAACAAACAAAGGCGAAGAAGGCTCGCTGGCTGGTGACCAGGCGGGCGGAGTGTACGGCATAGATGTTGGGAAGAAGGCTTCCCGAAAAACGCGCAGTATACGCTCCGTCTCACTCCCAGGGACGACGGGTTCCTTTGCGTCGTCGCCGCCGAACGTAGCTGGTCCAGGAAGAGATGCGGGCGGTCCAGCAGCTGAGCTTGCCCAGGAGGAATTCCACAACGGTCTTTCAATTTCGTCGCCCGGCCAGCGGGAAGCGTCGTTGGCGGACCCTCGTTCGGAATCGCGAGAGCAAAACAGCCGGCAATCTGGTCGATCAGGGACTCGAAGGTGTCCGGGTCATAGTGGTAGTGGTCGGGCTTCCGAGCTTGGAGCAGCGCCGCCCGGGCAGTCTGTCGGTCGGGCGACTACTGGAGGATTCCCGGAATCGGCGCCGTGCGGAAGCCCACCATCCGAGCCAGAGTGGCCATGTTGTGAATCACGCTCTCGTTCGCCTTCGCGCGCGCCTTGGCCCGGGCCGCGTTGGCAGCCTGGCCGCTCTGGATATGCTTGGCCATGTCCGGGTAATGCCGCATCGCATACATCCAGATCTGGCGGTATGCGAACGACAGGCGTTCGTCGGTAGACCCCGCCTGTCGGCGAAACGTGGTTTCCGACGTCTGGATCGGACAATCCGTGTCCGCCGCCCTGGGTCGAAAGCTGTGCACCAGCGCGCGTCGAATGGTGGGATGCTGCTTGTTCAAAGCAACCAGCCGTCTGACGGCATGGGCGCAGACTTCCAGGTACGAGAGGTCGCGGAAGAAGGTATGGAGGGACGCGATGAGGCCGTCGCACGTCTCGTGCGACCGGAGCGTCTCCCAGATCGCGACCCGTTCGGATCGGCTGAAGTTCGAAAACACCTCGCCGCTGAGGATTTTGCCTTTCACGATCTTCCGATCCACCGTAGACACCCGAGGGGCGTACAGTTGGAGCGTGTCCACCGTGTGAAGGTCGATTCGGGCCATCTGAGCAGGGTCCTCGTGGACCAGCGTCGCCCGGAAATTCTTCACATGTCTCAAGTAATGAATCACCTCCTACCAACGTCAGAGATCAGGCGACCGCGACGGAGGGTCGGACGAACTTTGTCACACTTCAGCGCCATCACGGTGTTTAAGGATCCCAGGCTCATCCCATTCCAGAGCCCCGGGATCGCAAGCAACACATCAAACGCGGCGCAGAGGTAGATATTGTCCGGGGACGTGAGCCGCCGTAACCGCTTGGCTTTGTTCGGCGACAGCCGGGACCACCAGCGATTTTGAAAGAGCGCGTTGCTTTCGTGTTGGTATTGACGGATCTTCCGGTAAACCTCCCCATCGGTGGGGAGCTTCTCGTTCGCATATTCATCGACGAGGGCATTCCGGAGGTCGGAGCTAATATCTGCCAGCCAGGGTCAGCGGAGATGGAACACGGCACGAAGGGAGATTCCAACCATCCAAATAGAGGTCGACCGTCCACCACCGGTCGGAGGGGGACAGGAAATCCTCGGCCGCTTTGATTCGATATTGTCCATGAAGGCATTGTACCTGTGGTCTATGAAAGCACAGGCGGGGATACTGTTGGGGGCGATATTTTAATTCTTCCAGAGTCAGTCCCGTGGCCTGGCAGGCTCTCTGCAGGTTTGTGCGGGAGACCACAGCAGTGATGTGGTTTCGGATATCCAGGCGGTGACACCCGTCCTTGGCAAAGATCTCATGTAATCGCTCCACATTTTTCTTCGATCCCCCGGCGACTCGGCGGCTGGAGAGAGATCTGGTCGAGATCGAATTTGGCGGTCCCTTGATATTTAAGCTGCCGTTCCGTGGTTAGTCGGCGTGCAGCATCCGTCAGCATAAACTCCATAGCTAAACAGAGAAGTGGCTTTGGTTCTCCTGGTCGAAAATCGTTCGGTGGACATGGAGGTATTTAAGCCGATTGCAGCTCTGACATTTTCTGTGTGGGAGATGGATCAAGTTCAGCGCTTCAGCGCTACAGCTCTTCAGCGCTCTACCCCGGACCGTCGGAACCCCATTTTCAAAAAAGCGATGTCCTCCAATCTCCCATGGATGTCTCATCTGACCTCCTGTCGCTAGACATCCATTGTCATGGATAAATGTGTCTCACAGATGGAAGACTGGGGTCCTTCAGCACCCACACCGAAGCCTGGACAGACGAAGTCTCAGCCTTTAGGCACCCATGAACTAACGAAGGGGATGAAACAACGGTCGGAGCAAAACATGTCCAAAAATATCCTGCACGATCATGGGCGAAACAACCGCCCAGGTGAGACGCTGGCGGTTCATTTCGCGGGCCATCCACAGAGGCTGACGTGGGACACATTGACGGATCTTTTTCCCTGTGATCTTGCAGGCCCCGTGCTATGAGCTGAGGTTCCAGCCGAGGTCTGTCATGATCCCCAGCCGCTTGAAGTGCCATGACGTTATCCCCCGACCAACCTCATTTGCGAGGCTTGCCCACACGCTTTTGGTTCTTCTGCGCTGTGACAAGAAGGGTCAGGATGGGCAAAACTCTCTCCACAGATTTGCCAGCTTGGGGCGATCTCCCGCTTTCACTAACAATGGCAGCCACCAACATAGGAGTGTGATCCCTTTCGCCAGGGAGACCGTATGCTTTGTTTTCTCATGATATGTGTTCAAAGTGCTTCCACAATCCATGACGTTGAACCTGTGTTTTGAGACTTCTCGGAGCCGAAGAAGTTGGCCACGCTCGGTTACCTCATAGGCAAGATGGACCTCGCTGTGCTGGAACCCCGATTTTCACATCATCTACCAAAGAGAGCAACGTCAAACCCATGTCCTCCCTCAGGCCCACTAGGAATTCCCCACCATGCCAGGGATCAAACGCCGAGGTTCACCAATATCTACCCGGATAATTCAACAAAACCCTCGTAATATATTTAATTCCAAATTGTCATCCTCCTGGTGGGATGCTAGGTCGGTTTTCTTGTCATCACGTTTCCCTGTAGACTGGAAACTTGCAATTTTTTACAACACGAGGTACTTCACAAGTCTCGGTCGAAGTGGTGCGGATCTGCAGAAAGGCTGACTACTCGTCTGGCCAACATTGGGAAATTGGGATATATAGGTCTTTCTGGTCGCGTCGAACGCCTTACAATATGTGCGGCCCTTTATTATACGCATTGGAAACTCTCGCTCTGATCTGAAATGTCACCAGGAACCAGACGTTTCTGCGGAGGCTTTAGGTCTCCGTACCCTACTTTTGTGGGACGTAGAAGAGACGATGGGAAATATGTTATCCGTCTAATAGTCAGGGTCTTCATAACATCCCCGGCCTCGGGCATCTCATGCCACAGGGCAGACCTCAGTCCACGTAAAAACCATGGCCTGCCACAGGGCATCTCTTCCCACAGGGCATCTCATGCCACAGAGCAGACCTCAGTCCACGTAAAACCATGGCCTGCCACAGGGCATCTCTGGCCACAGGGCGGTCCTCAGTCCACGAAAACAATTGCTGGCCTTCCCAGATGAGTGTAATTTCACCGTTCAGGAATTTGAAACGTCACAGCGGAAATGGAATCATATATCTGGAACAGCATTTAACCCGCGTGTCGCTCGATTTTCGGTGGGTGACACACAATGACCAGGGACCTGAAGCCCAGCGTGCAGTGACGAAGACGAGCCTAGGAGTTTGGAGTGATCAAATCGGGCCGCTTAACAACGAACGCCAAAATGGACATTTGCACAGGTCGTTAACTAGATGAGGGCATCGCTTTTTGTCCGTTGGTGTTCAACTCTGACCTTGTCAGCGGCAGCTTGTCATTGGTGGTTCGATGAGGGTATTGCCAAGCAAAATAAACGACGGTCGCGGGTGGTTTTGGTTTGGTTACGTCAGCACTCAGTCCCCAAAAAAATAAATAGTTAAATAAATAAAAAATTAAAAATAAAAACCAAAAAGGGTGGTCGTGGTGGTTCTTTTGGTTAATAACGTAACCAGGCATATTCCAGTTGATCACCAGGTATTTGCGAATTGCCCAGGCAAACCACATCAGTGCCATCACCTTATTGCTAGTCAACATGGTTGAACGGTCATCTCGACAAGAGATGAGTAATGCCTGAGGCCCTCAGTTGATGGTGTTGAACGCCGTACATGGATAATCAAATTCTTGGACACCACGATTTTGGCATCATCTGAAAACCATGGGTCTCCTAACTCATATATCTAACCCATTCACAGCTAGACTCCTGTTATAGACCGTCTGATGACAGACGAAGAAATACCTGTGATTCCCTACCCTATCTTGCTGCATCTTTTTTGATAGAATTTCTGCTATGGCTTTAGAAACCCCTCTTCAGGAGAACAAGAAAAAGGGAGGCCCCTCCAAAAGGGCATTCCGGCAAATGAGAGAACGACGAAGGGAAGGCATCATCAAAAAGGCCTCCGAGTATAGCAAGCTATGCGAAGCGGATGTTTGTCTAGGCATCCGATTGAGGGGTTCTGGTCGCGTGTACACGTTCTTAGCTGACCAGAGTGGGATTTGGTCCTCCTTTGAGTCTCACTTGGTAGGATTCCATTTCTAGTGTGCAATGCAGACACTAATCCCCTACAGGAAAAGTACTATCCTACGCCCATTCGGAGAACGATCGAGAACATTCCACGATCGCGAAATACCCAGCACGGCCGCCAGGATTCGGAGACAGCTGGAGACAAAATCGAATCTACAAAGACTATGTGATTTGGGAGGGATTAAATATGGCCCGAGTCGGATGACAGGATAAAATCCAATAACTACCTACACTGGTTGGAAGGTGATTGAATGGCTGGGTGTCTGAATTCATACGGAACCTCTGTTGGTACTCCTAGGTGGAGAAAGGAGTAGTTTGTGTCCAATAATTGTTGAAAGGCGGTGGGTGTTATATGATTGGTTGAACGTGAGCCCTCGGCACGACTCGTACGGCCCAATCAACTCGATGGTGTGGGATAGATGCTCTGAATTTGACAACTTGTATATCGAAACTTCTATCCACTTGAAGTAAATGGAGGCTCATAGAGGCCTTCAGAAGCAGAGTCCACGATGCTAATAGTCTACAGTGCGCCGAACTTTGATTCCTTTTGAGAAATAATCGATCCTGATAGTGTAAACAATAATGCCAGAAGAGCAAACATAGAACATGGCCCCTTCACGAACGTTGAAGGATACCTGTCAGGGTGCGATACCTGTGTGGTGCCCATAATGCGAATGTGGGAAACCCACGGAGAGATGTGGTGCAACTTTGGGGATTAGGGTTAAGCCTGGTTCGGTTAGTTCGGCACCTAGTCAGCCTTCAGCGCGTCAACTTCAGCGGCTTCGGCTTCAGCGGCTTCAGCGAGTTACCTTCAGCAGTGCGGCCACCCTGCACTCCACGATCAGAGCCATATTTACTAGGCGTCTTCTTGCTAATTTCCCGCAGGTGCTCGAGAATAAGAACCATTTCCGTTAAAAGAGACCAGTATTTAAAGCCACTATCGGCAATCCAAATGCCCATCGAAAAGATGTCCTTCTCATCAAGTCGTAATGACTAACAACGGCTTCCAAGCCCGCGAACAGCAAAGGCTCGTACTGACTGCGCACTGACCAGTCCACGGAAGAAATGAATGAATAAACCAGGGAGTGTGCACACGATCAAAGCATCGCCAAAAGTCGACGTATAACAGCAGGATTGCAGCGATCCTCCGCAGGAGGGCTTCCTCCATTCATGTATACATGCCCTGCATCCGACCGGAGTTCTTGAACTCCCCGACGAATTTATCATTCGCCTTCGTCGCCTTCACCAAGTGCTTGAAGGTCACTTGTGTATTCTCGACCGAAGCCAATGCTTGGGCGATGGACGAAAGATTTTTAATCTATCACATAAAAGTCAGCCGATGTCAGGACGGAGTCGAAGACTCGAGGTATTGTGACTCGCCTCTCGGCCGTTCAATTTCATCGATGCTAGATGTTCGATTTCGCTAGGGTCGACGGTGGAGGGTCCTTGAAGGGTTCGAGCCTCTGAAAGGAAGCTTTCCCAGATGTTCCGTCGCGCGTTCTGCGTCAATTCTGGATACTTGATCTTCAGGTGGATGCGGCTCAGAACGGCCTCGTCAAACTCCATCACGCGGTTGGTGGTCAGAAAGAGGACGCCTTCGTAGTATTCAAGTTTCCGAAGGAAGACGGTCACTAAACGGTTGTGGCTCCCCTGGTACGATGCGCGCTTCTCCATAAACACATCGGCTTCATCGACCAGAAGGATGGTGTTGAGGCGTTTGGCAATTTTAAAGATCCGATCGAGGGTCATATCTAGTTGCAGGGGATCGCCATGGTCCGCAATTAAATCGCCTGCCGAAACCTAATGAATGAGCATGGAACCGGAACGTCTGTTGGATGGGCATCGCCTACCGAATAGAGAGGTGTCTGGAATCGCTCGGCTGTCGCCTCGACCGTGAATGTCTTCCCGACTCCGGGCACACCGCTGCCGCTGTTAGCAAAGAGCTTTCTCCTAGGAACTTCGGTCCTTACTAGAAGAGGACGTTGAGCCCTCGGCCCTTTCCTTTGATAAAATCATCAAAGACTACGTCTTTGTTGCCGGACAAGCGAGCGGTAGTAACTGAGAGAAGGATTTCTTTCGTGTCATTGGGAATTTGCAAGCGGTCAAATGAGGCAGGGGACCATTGAACATCTGCCAAATCCCCGACAGCACACTCCACTGGTTGAATGAGTCAGCACAGTCTGTAACGATCACAATTGTCAATTACTCACCAAAGATCTTGTCAGTGAAGCTGAAGCACCGAACCGTCGGACAACATATGAGACACTCCTCCTCAGTGATTGCACGTGGGTCCTTTCCATTGGCCTTGAATTTTTCGAGCTCGGCCCGCCGTTCTTCCTCACTGAAAGAAATGGTGCGGATGGTCGAATGGTCTTCCCAGCAGTCGGAGACCCGTGGGCGACGGTAGTTCGGCATCATCTCACGAAACAAGGCTGCATCGACTGCCACGCGACTGTCGATATTCAATGCCAGCGGCTTCCCATCCTTCATGATAAAGGCCATGCCCTTGCAGTGTTGGATCAGGACACTCGTGCTGGAGCGTCCAATGAATTGGCTTAGCTTGCGACCGCGTTCAACCAGGTTTTGAGTGATCCCTTCGCAGTCCGGATGGTATTGGAGTGGAAATACCTCAAGGGTGTGAATCGGTTTTCGTCCACGAAACTTGACAATGCCCAGCTCGATCCCTACTTCCCCAAATTCATGATCATCGTGGTCGAGATAATGACATTCGAGTTTGAGATGCGTGACGTCTTTCCGGGTAGTCTCTTCTGCAGCGTCGAAAACTATACATCGAGACTTTCCAGTCCCTAAGCACTTTGTGTACAGATGGCATCCAGGTTTGAAAAGAAGCTCAAGAAGATCGTAAGTGATCTCCCTGCGCTGCAACAATGGAGTAAGCCGTTCCACGATCGCTGCATAAGCTTCATCGATGTGGTCGACCAGGAGGCGTAGGTGCTCAACGCCTTCTGAGTGGCTCCTGGTATCTTGCAGCAATTTGGCTGCGGCTGTACAATCCACATATGCATCCGGGTTGGCGGGGGAAGGGACACTCAGACCAGGGGGGATGACTCTGTCTCTGGACACGGCGGCAAGCACTCTGGTTAAGTCGCTCTGTGTCAGTTCCTCAAGTTTGAACTTGAGCTCCGGCAGGAAATGAAACAGGACGACCTGCTCGATCTGCTCACGGGATTAGCTCCAGCATTGCCTCAGACGCCGGGTACTTACCGATGGCTTGGCTTCCATCACACTGACTGTCTTGACATTCTCCAACACCTCTCGCAGGATATCGCGCAGGATCTCGGACTTTACGTCGATGTACGTAGTGGACTTTTTGGATTTGGAATCTGCGAGAATAAGATTCTATCCTCCACTGGGATGTCCATGGTACGCACCGATATGTTCGCGAACGACAAATACGTATCCACTAAAGTCGTCCACTTCCGGTTCAATCGATTCGACCACTTTATATTTCGAGGTGTCCTTGTCCCATCTGTGCAGGCGTCAGTAATCTCTGGTGACTATGCGCAGATATGGAGACGTACATTTCCAACACTTTCTTGAATGTGGCCTCGCAGGATTCGGTAATCCCTTTCGACGAGCCATTCTCAATGTCGGTACAACCAGACTGACTTCTGGTCTCAGCAGCGCTTACCAGCTGCTTCTCCAGTTCGTCGGCGTCAAGCGGCGGCGTGGAGAGTCCGAAGGAAGAGGCAGGAGTGGCAGGGAGTCCACCTGGCCATGTGACTGGGTTGGAACAGGCCTTTTCCGCTAAGACTTCCACGATTCCTTCCGGCTCTCCAACGATGGTGGGCAAAGGTTTCTTTTCAAAGCCCTGGTCAATGGCTTGGAGGACAGAAGGGGAGGCGTCAACGTCTTGGTGAGCAGCGACCATACTGAACAGTACTATGGTGATTGATAAAGAGATATTTTGGAACAGATTGAAACGGTGTTGAGTGGGAGCCGAATGTCAAAAGAAAGATTTTATGGGGAGAAGCGCGCCCTTTTTTATATCTCCTGGAGACTGGTTCTCCTCGCACAGTTCCGACCAGAAGGAGCATACTAGGATACTACAGCATGCAGTTCTGGTCACATCATCTACTCCAACATCTGCATCTGATATCCAAAAGTATGTTGACCGTTTTTGATTTCATTGGCCGTCCGTCAGGTCTGACAGGCGAGAAGTGTAATAATCCATTAAATATTTCGGGATTATACAAGTAAGATTCCAGGGAACATATGCAGAATATTCTAAATTTGAAAAGTATCTGTTGGTCCACAAAACTCCGATAGGTATATGTGGCGCAGCTGCATGACGTGTCCCAGCACAGGAACGGCATATATGGAGGGCCCCTCCTTCCCGGAAAAGCCGTAGGCTTCTTTCGATTTCTCTAACATACCCCAATATGTCCGCCTCTTTAATCTTATCACAGTTCGCGGCCTTAGTAGCCCGCGCGGAATCAATGGAAAAGAAGCTTTCTCCGAGGAAAATCCGACCAACCCGAGATCAACTGAATCAACTCCGTGAACATAGGGACAAGCTGAGAACGACTTTATCGAAACTTGACGCCGAAGTCACGAGCCTAATACAGCCTGATGAGGAAATTGTCAAGCTCCTGGATAGAATTCGGTCGGGGAAAAATTCCTTGGCGTCTATCTCAACAGCCCTTTCAAGGAATCTGATCTTGATCTTTACTGGTCCCAAGGACTCTAGTCTGGACTCAGTACAGGTGACAGCGAGTAAAAAGCACACTCGAAAAAGGTGCCTGAAATTAAGGAGCCAACATCCCCATGTTACATTGAAGTGGGCACAAGCTCTTCCACCGTCGACTTGGAAGTCAAGAGGAATGACCGATGGTGCTTTCGATTACCTTCTGGAAGCGCTGGAAGCGGAGCGATTGGATAGCGTTCTACCAATGGTACATAATATTTTGCAATCCTTGGAAAAGGAAGAGCCGTTGAATTCGTGTGATGCATTCAAATCATTCGTGTCAGAAATTTTGAACACAACCACGGCGGATGAAAGCAGAAACACTTCGAATATAAGCCAACAAAAGAAAAGGTCTATTGCAACAGACACTACACATGGTGCTCCGCCTAGGAAGATCCTATGCACAGAAGCGCGGTTCCAAGGTAAGTGCATCAGACTTTCGCAGCATCAGCAAACATTGACAAGGCCAGGTGCGAACGAAAGCCGAGTAGATCACACTGACGGGGAGGACGAAAGACACCGACAACTCCAACTGATGGAGAGAAGCAAACGCACGTAACAATAACGCCAGACGATGCCTTGATGAAGCTAATTGAGACAACAGAAATCGATTATAAGGGGTCGTCAATGCCGACAAGTAAGCTGCCGCTTTTGATTGACAGGCTTTCGACGGCAATAAAGAGCAGTGAGCAGTGGAAATGGGAACGCAGAATATTCTTGGAGAATAGTGGAATGTTGGAAGCGAATATGGTGGACAGAACGGATTGTTTGAATTTCTTCGTTCCCAAAGATCGAAATCACGACATCTCCATCACTCTAACAGTCGGCCACGAAGTTGGACTAGAGGTGATTGGTGAGGTGGAAGCTATTGACTTGTGAAAGTCACAGTTGCTCCTATCACACGAACTCGGCACCCAGGAGGCACTGTCGCTGTTTCTTCCTTTGAAGGGTCGTTTTCCCAGACTGGAGGAGAATCATAGTCCACCTTCGGATCATAAATCATTATGGATTTGCCTTTTCCAGTGATTTTCCTAGCATAGTCCGCCTCTCGAAATAATTTGAAGCCTTTTATGTCGTACAAAACGTCGTCCTCCGCGGTAGTCCCAATGCCATCAGACATTTCCCAAACGACAATGGCGAAAGTTGTTGGTAATCGAGGGAACCCAGAATCGATATTGCGAGTCTTAGAAGGAGTGACTGGGGAAGAAAGGTAGCCAACTTACTGTCAGCATACTCAAAGCGAAGATATGAGGGAAGTTACCTCTGGCCTTTCTCCTCGCGCCCGCATCCAAGGACGTGAAATTTTTGGGCGGGGGAGGGGCAATTGTCACATGACGGAAACCTTGCGGCCTAATCGGGCAGAAAGCACAATCCAAAATCGCTAGAGCAGCACACATTTCATATTAAGACGAGTCAAAAATAGAGGATTTATGCATTTTCTGTCAACTCCCATGAACCCTTGTGTGATATCCTAGTCTAATAGAAAGAGTTTCGACCTTTGATGTTAAATCAAGGTTCTGGCGCTGTCGCCTGCAGTGACATATTTAGTGAGGCACCAGGATTGAAAATTGTGATTGCTCCACACGAAGTAATGTTTGTCTGTCTGATGTCCAGCGACAGAAGCCCACTCTGGCCAATTTCGAAAAATGCGGAACTTCTTGTTGGTTATGCAAGTATAACAACATCATACATTTCAAAATATACCAGCACATAAGGCAGACTCATAATTGTCTGGGCTTTGACTAAAACAGATCTTACTTATTGACCTTACGGCTTTCGGACCTCCATCAAATTGGACCAATCTACTGACAACGTGTTGTTTCTTGGTGTGTGACATTTCGTCTGTTCGACTTTTCTGATCGTAACGCGCTGAGGTCTTTTACGCAATATTAACTTGACAATTCTGGTGTCTCATCTCCTAGGATCGACTATTCGATACCCAATTATTTAGCGCCTATCTATCACACCAAAGGTGCTCAGACCCCTCAAGGCTGAAGTTACCGCTCTAAGTGGGGAGATATTGATCTTACGAAATAGCTGTCCAGGGTTCGAGCCATGTTGATGCTTTTGAGGCGGCTGTGATGGCGAGCCCAACGTAATTAATTGGTCATGTCACCTCTTTCTTACACCAATCAAGTCGTACAAGTCCTTTGTATCTAATGTTCGCCGGTCGTCACTGGGCAAGGAACGTCCATCGTTCATCAAGTGGCGTACGCCGCACCAAAGGTTTCCATCCTTCCGATGCGATGTTGTTGGTGTGAACTACCGCTGTTGATATCTTGTGCATTAGTGCAAGCGGCAGTAGACCTGTGAGGCTGAGCAATTTCGTGATTTTTTGCATCTCTCTATGATCTATGTCTTCTTAAGGTTTGTCTGCCATGAACCCCCACTTATCTTGGGTCCATCTTGCCTCCCCCGTTTATGATCAAGTTGCTGTGATTGAGCGCACCGGCCGTCTCACTGCGGGACCTCAAAGGCGCGCGGCTATTATTAATAGAAGCTGAAATTTGTGTGCTAATTTCTGCCACTCCTGCGTTTCAGCTCCCAGAACATGAATCAAATTTCAACATATATATCAACCATCAGACCTCACCCTGACACTACCAAACTTATCCTGCCATCTCCCAACAGACCAAATAACTTCAAGCATTCTATCCAAACTTTCTGTTTCAATCTATCAAGATGTCTACCAACAGATTCATCCAGTCTTTCACTCAGGTCCCAAAGGAGCTGTTCCGCCTGAACACAGCGGCTGCTGTTCGCCTCCGCGCTCAGCCAGGCCCTGTGCGACCGCAACGCAGCTTCGATCTTCTTACAACCGCAGGAAAGGTTCAACCTAAGGCTCTCAATCCGGCTACTTATGAATGTACATTATTTATGGATCCAAGATATCTAATTCACGTCACTAATATATCGGTCCAGGGCCAAACGGTGCTTCCATGCGCCCCAATTCTGCAGGACAGCAGAATCTCGTTCGCACTTTCCGGGGCTCTTCGATCTACGTCTACGCTATTCCAGCAGGTTCGTCCCTCAACTTTCTTGAAGCCTCTGGTCTTTATTCATCCGATACCTGTACAGGGACTGTTTTGCCTGACGATCTCATTCTCGTCCACGAGTTTGGCGACCATTACTCATTGCAAGCCCGAAAGGAGATGACAGTGGAAGGTAATATATACCTCTAACATCAAAAAGAAAGTACTTGCTGACAATTAAACAAAGAACTGAACTCAAAGATCAATGATTTTCTGACCACCAAGGGGCAGCGATTCACCAAGGACGAATGGCTGCAGCGGTACCCTCAGGCGACTGAGTAAGCTTTGCCTGAAGGATGTTTCCTTGTGAAGCAATCATGTCCGCATTTCTATTGGCCGGAGAGAAAACGGTCAACGGGGAACAATCAACTAGTTGTAAGCTGGCTATCAATTGATACGTAGGATAATTCTTCTTGACTCTAGATCTTTTGGTCCGTAGCGGTAGCCCAGTGCAATTATCTTACACTAGACTAGCCGAGGAGATAAAGCGGCAATTGTGTTCCTGGCGGTTATTCTGTCTTGGCTTCACCTGCCCAATCAGGCGGTTGGGTCATCAATGCAGTTGTACCAGTGTCGAAGAAGAAGATACCAAGATTGGAAAAGACACAGGACACGAGGCTCGCTGCTGTGGCTTTCGAAGAGGGAGTTTAGGTGGAGGTCCGTATGCCCCGACCCTCTCACGCTGGGCCTGCTACATATACCACTACGGCACTACCGCATGCGCCAGATCATGTGATTTCTTTGTCAGCGAATGCTAGTCACTGAAATTACACTAGTCAACTCATCTCTCCCTTTTTTCCACTTGGCTTCTATTCTAAGGCTGTCCCAAAGACAATTAACACAGCATGTTCCACAGCTTTCTTCGTCGTATGCACGGCCCTACGCGTGGCATGCCACGTTTCTCGAATCGTCGAGCTTTCTCATACGTGTCAACGCACCAAACGTTTCCAGCAAGCTTGTATCGATTTCAGCTGCACCGCGACTCAAAGCTTTATGACAGAGCCACCGAACAGGATGACTTGGAGTATGAAGATGGAGTTGAAATCTCTGCGGATGGCTTGGTGCATCCGAATATTACAGCTGATTGTATGCAAGAGCGGATTCACACTTTTCGCCTGCTAACTTATTCAGTTTCTAACGGCGCCTTACTCATGCCAAACACGCACTTTATGCAAGAGATCACACGAAGGTCATTCGATCACTACTTAGATATCGTGGAAAGTGGTCAATCCATCACGGCCGAACCACATTATCTGTGCATACCTAAGGGTGATTAAACCCCCTTGTCGTAATGTGCAAAGCTAATCTATCTCTACTCAAGGCACCCCCATTCCAGAGTCATTGACTCTTTTCCGTGAGCGCACTTCTCGCTTCTCCCTTCAGCCTGCACGTCCGATGTCGCTGGATAGTATGTTCAGGAGATCCCCTTCGAGAGATAGGATTACTAACAGGGTCAAGTTTTGAACAAGACGTTGACTCAGTTTTATTTTGACTATGGACGAATTTTTAACCCAGATGACTGGCTTGGTAGACACCCTTACCATGAGGCATCTTTTGACGATCAGGAAGAGTGGATGAACACATAATATGCAGGGAGGAAAATAGGGTCACTTGAGCTTCACCCTGGCTCCTTGACCTCGTGACAAACTTGGGCACCGAAATGACAGATCCGTCCTTCCCTGAATATTTTGTGGGGCACATCCTGCTATCGAAATGAAAGGCATTACTTCTCTCTCAAGTACCACTTACAGATGGCTTTCCATAAGTCAGAATAGGTCTCTTCTTGTCTGACTAAGTAGCCTTGTGTGCAGTTATTCCTAGCCATTACGACCTGTCAAATGGTTCAGCCCGCCCTGACTTACAGGTGCTGGGTTGCTGGGCTCTTGAAATCTGCCTTGGCTCCGTAGTGCCTTCCTCATGAACTCAGGCTTCTCGTATATCCAGATGTTGTTGGCGTCTACAATACAAATGCAATCCTTTCAGAGCAGAGCATATCTCAACGTCATCAGGATGGCTGGGAAGGCTATAGACATCATAATCAAGCCACATTTGCCTTGTTCTCGGAGATTCAGCATCTGCCAATGGTTTCCTGTAGAGTGTCATGGTTAGACATATTCAGGGATCGACAAAGCGAACTTACTCATTGCTATTGAAGACTTCGAAACCGGTGGAGATGATGAGCAAAGGCCAAGCAAGATCAGCGATGATTTGCTTGACTGGCGCGGCAGCAAATGGGGATATTATGATCGAGTCCTCGTCAATTTCCGCGAATCCTCCTGCACCGTGAGTTCCAACGATTTTGAATCCCTTCTTGATTAGTATGTCTTCTGTGACTTCCGTATACTCTGGGTCCTGAGCAAGTAATGGCAACGGTTCCTTGCCACGACAAAGTTGAGCAATAGTAAGAGCCGTCGAATTGTAGATTTGGATTATGCTTCCATCTATTCGACGGACTGAAAATCTTTCCATCGCATAGGACTGGAGCAATTGTTGCTCTATGTCTTCGAGATCCTCTTTCCTCCAGAGCCTGGTACCAGAACTGTACAGATCTGCGGCTCTTTGACTACTGATCCGCCAATCCGTGCATCCGTAGTCAAGCGGTCTTAGTGTTTGATGCATGTCTGGTAGCTGCCGGTCGAGCAAGGGAAAGGAACAATGTGATGAATTGCCGGGAGAAGAGCCCGAGATTGTTTAGGGAGGGGGGGCTTATTCGAGTACAAGGGTCAAAACAGAAAGGCTAGGACTGAACTGTGATACCCGAAGGTTGTCTATTTCTGAGGATGGCACCAATGTTGGATACAGTAACAACGTTCACTTTGATGGATTAGAAAATTTGACAACCTTGGAAGCTCTTCCTAACTACTTAAGTACTGGGCAGGTAGGGCCACAGAGGAAAAATAAAATTCCGTTCACCGCTTTACTGATCCAGGGCGCACAGTGATCATACAGATGTTCCAACGCGGAGTGCCAAATATCCCAAACGGAAACTGCCGGTGCGGACGGGCTACCCAGACCGTGCGGCACATTCTCCTCGCCTGTCCGCTCTTCAAGGGCCTCCGCAAGCAGTATCTTGAGAGACCAGACGGAGGTCTAGAAGGAGGTGGAGATGTGAAGACGGTTCTGAACACACCCAGACTTGCAATCCGGGCGGCTAAATTCATGCTACGATCGGGGCTCCTTGGGCAATTCGGAGCCGTAAGTCAGGAGGAAATAGATGAGGCGGAACACTGAGGTCAATGGGTATACAGAGGCTATAGGGGACTTGGGGAACCCGGGGCGATCGAATGCCTCCGTGGAGCCATGTCCTCAATTTATGCAGACATAAGCGAGATGTAAATAGGTATTACTAACCACCCTACTGCTCATAAGAGGTGGGGGATTATGATAGGCTGGGACGGCGAATGAAAAAAAAACTAATCCAGGGCATGTCGAAGTTCACACCCAATTCTACACCGCCTTATATCCGTCGCAGGAGACGTTCTAGGACAGGGAGAAGTTCCTCTTGAGGTGTGGGAAGTTCTCTTACAAGGTGGGGTTCTTTCCCGGCTCGGAGCTCGGGAAAACCTCTGGGCCTGCTTGATGTCATTCCCAACCACATTCTGCGCGACCCAGGGAGGGACATGGCTCTGTCGTTCTGCAACTACATATAGCACTACATATATTCGAAAGCAGAACAAGGAAGTTCGAGCGTTAAAAGACATTTCTAGTTATACCGCTCCCTCCTTGAGGGTCGTGCTCCAAAAAACTTGAATAGCTCCCCGGCTCCGGCCAGGAAACTGGTCCGAGAACAACCTTATCACCTCAGACCAAGGCCGTTTCTCGTCTCTTCTTAATTTCAACAGGAGATCCCGGTCTTCAGGCGAATACGGCATGCCCTTTCTGGAGCTGCCATGGGGCTCACAACTCTCAGACCGTTGAGGCAGGCGACTTGCTGGCCGCACGTCTCCGTTCCCCGTTGCCAGTAGATCGGGCGTAGGCATGTAATGTGGCGGGGAGTCGTCCAACAGCCAGGGGAGGAGTTGCAAACGTTTGTCAAGCGGCAGAGACTGCAAGTAGGTATAGAGTGGCGCAAACGGGTTCCCCCCTGGGGCGGACGTATGGGGCCCTAGAACCCGTTTGAGTGGTCGTCCATCGAGTCGACACCGCTTTCGCTTGCGGGATTTGGACTGTCTACCACCGTGGGCGGAGTTCGGAGAGTCTCTGGAGGGAGGATTGCCGACCGCAACGCTGTGACGGTCGTTAGGGGAGCTGGTAGACTGAGTATCTTCGCCTTGCCTCGGCCTGATGGAGTCTCGCTGATCTAGTGCACTGTAGAAAAGGGGTGGCGGGTCTGGATATGAACAAATCGCCTCTGACAGCTTAGGATCGTCCCCCAACGAGAAGGGCTGATGTAGATCCCCTGATTCCAACGGCCCATCATCGGCGAGAATGAGAGGGTCAATGGGAATGTGCTTTTGTGCACCTGGCACGCTGTCAACCGTTGAGGTATTTGTCGGATTCGTCGGTCCACGACCGGTTGAGCTGGACGGCTCTTCGCAGAGCTCGGACGCCGATGATTTAGGCGCCGCCTCAATGACATCTGGCAGAAACGTGATGATATATGCATTCCGGGGGCCATGGGGTTGGATGCGTAAAATTCCCCGGCCAAACACCTCCTGCGCTTCACTAGAAGCGGGCCGGAAGTTACCATCCGGTCGCCTCTGGGATGGAACTGACCCTTTCCTGGTGGTGTTATCGGACGATGATCGTGTCGTCTGACGTTCGTTTGAGTCGCGGATGGGTCTGGATGTCAATATTGGATGTTTACTCAGTCCATCCACAGCTTGACCGTTCTCGCTGTCCCAATTATCGTTCCAGTCTTCATAATGATAGGATGCACGGGACGAAGCGTTCCCGGCCATCGCTTTGACCTGGCGGCCTTGCTCACGGGTCGGTGATTTCTCGGAAACGGATGTGAATTGTTCCAGCCCACCAATATTGGCCCTCAGATGACAGCAGGCACGGCAACTTTGTCCAGTGGATGGCCGGGATTGAACGGGATCAGAGACAGCAACGCCCTTATCATCATCGGCGGGGCCTCTATTACCTCTCCCACCTCTGCCTGCGCTTGGCTCTTCAGCCCCAAGGCCCTCATATCCGAGGCTTTCCGGGCAACGTGTCTTGCTTCCTGTGTCCCCAGCTGCATCGGTTGTGGCTACCTGGCTCTGAGAGTCTCCAACGGCCCTTTCGTCAATATTGACACGTTCCGTGTGAGGTGCCCTTTCTGGGCCGAGAGTGTCCTCCAGGACGCCCATGGAAGGTGACCGAGAAAGACTCGCAGATATAATGTCACCAATTAACGGCGTCGACTCGCCCATGCTTTCTTCAGGCAGGTCCAAACTTGTACCACTTGGCAACTCTATTATATGTTAGAATTATATATCCTGTGCCCTGGACTCATCTCAGGCCTACCTGGAACTTCCTGCTCCGTTGCAACCGGTCTAGACTCTGAAATGGCAGGCTGCATTGAGAAGGACGCCTGCTCTTCCGACTGCTCCTGCGAGACATCCTCCACGGCAGCTTTGCGGCTATCACCGTCGTTTGTGTGGGTTTTTACCGGGCCTGACGCGGCAGCTGGAAACCGTTAAAGTTAGCAAGGCAATAGAAAGGATCCAACTCAGAACGCACATACCACCACATGAGTTACTCGGAGAATAGACGGTCTCTGGAGCACCGTGTTGGGCTGGAGCGCTGGCCGCCGCCACACCTGGCTTAGGTGCATCGAGGCAAGTCCGATGGGGGATGTGTGCTGGTGTTGAGGGGAGTTGATACGGCTTCCAACGAGAGGTAGCAATCGGTTTCGGTGGAGGGGGTTGGTAGCAGAAGTTGATATTATCAAGGCTGATAGACATCGTTTAGACCAGTACTGAGAAGTCCTAGTGGGGACGAGGAGAGAACGAAGGAAAAGATAGGCAGGGATAGGAAGACAAGTTCTGTCGAAGCTCGAAGTTCCGGGTCATAGAACCGCTTTTATACCCGAAAACACGCCTTTCACGGAACATATGAAATAATCAGCCGAACCCTCCGTAAGCCACAATGATCGGTCTGATCCTGCTCGGATCCAATAATCAATAGTAACCCAAAGGGAGGGGTTAGAAATGATGATTCGTGTCTCGGCGTTTCGCACGCACGATTCCAGGTTTTCATTGTCGGGCGCTATCTGGTCACTAAGAGATGATCCCAGCGTAGGCGCCACCACGTAAACCAGGGATCCAGGATTCGCCTGCGGCACTGGTGGGTTGGAAAGTCCGCCTAGCCAGAGAATTGTCGGCGGTCCGAAGGGGGCTTCATCCCATGCTGCAGCTCCATCACTCTTCGCAACTTACGCTGGATACCACGACGTCATCCTTTCAGATCAAGCGCGTCCTTGTTCGCTTCAGGCAAATCAGAAGGCACAGCCAGCAACCGACCATTTCCGGGCACTAAAGGGGGTTACGCAACCAGAATGTCCTGAGCTCCGTCTCGGGCGAGAGGCAGCGCCATCGAGGCATTTTTGCCATTGGCTTTCAGGATCGGCCGAGTGCACCGAGTTCACCGAGGCAGTGCTGATCGAGGCTGGATGGCACAGGGGGGACTCCGTCGGCCAGTTGCTGTTGACGAAAGGTGGCCGCCTAGTGAAAACTGGATTCCAAACATCCTTTCGGATCGCACGGCGAAGTCCGTGGTGATCTCCTCCTCCAGTAAGATCAGGGGATCGGACTGCAGACGCCGTCCATGGTGGCCCAGCGGTTTCATGGCTGCAGGTCGACGATGGGCAGACGGAGGCTGAGCGGTCCTTGTTGGGGGACGGTCATCTCCGAAGGGTGGGGGCCGGAGCAGATTGGTCCGGTGCGCGTGACAGGATGGCAGGGGGGCCGAGCGACAGCGTTGCGAGGGAAGTAAAAGAAAGAGAGAGGAGGTGGTCGTCGAGCGACGCACCAGCGGCCTTATATAGTTCAGCGGACGAAGTGAAGGCGGGCACGGGCGGCAGATCCCGGCACGGTATAGCGCGGGACGCTAAACCTGATTGGATAGACGCCAAACTGCATCAGGCAGCCACGGGACGGGCGCTAAACCGGAACGAGGGAGTTGCCGGAAACGGCGCCCCCTTGGTAAATGCGAATTGTACCTACGTTCAAAGGTTTCGAATCGAAAGGCGATTACGAAAGTCTACTATACTTAGAAAACTGTATCAACGGATACACGATCGGCGGAATTGCTAGAAGGTTCCGTGTCGGTCGGCTGTCCTGTCCTGTCTGAACTGGCAAGCTGTCAACAGCGACAGCGACTCTTCTGCATTGCTCTCCTGCATCTTCCAGTTTGGCTGCAGGAGTAAACAGGCTCCAGGGATCAACGGCCAAGGTCTGATAGGCAAGACTCTATTGGTACTTGTACTGCTCCGCTTGATATTATGGACAGCCCCGTGTTAATGAACGGCCCGTTGGGCATGAGACGGTGTGGGCTAACCGCTTACAGCATATTGCTAGGTGTAACTTATTGGGAGCCTTCCACTTCTTGTAAGGATGACCAAAAGCCTTTTCAGCTATGATGACGAAACCCGTCAATCCCGGCTGATCGACCCATGGGACGAAGATGCGCAGTATGCGCCAGCACCGGCTGACTTCGGCCGTACACCCGCTATATCGTACTCGAAGGCTGGAGATACGTGTACAAACTTATGCGATGCTCAGTGCCTTCATGCAGCGACCTTTGGCCAGTGGTCTTGGCAGGATCTCAAGGGTAGGAAACACTAAAGATCACGAAAACCCGCCTTGTGAAGCTCACTGCCCACGTGGACAATGGTGGCAAGTTGGACAGCCACGACGATGTCCCAGAGGAAATTCGCTAAGCTCTATACCTTGAGGCCCAGCAAAAGCTCGAGAGAGCCTCAAATAAATCGAACAATCAGCTTGTCAGTGCTCCCAATCCAATCAACATCAATCTCTTGCCCGCGCCCTGCACCCCCGAATAGGAAAGTTAAAATCACCGGGCCGAGAGATGTCGCCGTTCAAGGAATACTGCGAATGGCATGAACTGCAGGTGACTGATGAAGCGCGCAAGGCGGACTGGTGAAAATCACGTGACATAACTCTGTCAAACGGCCTTTACCTCGAGTTAGTTGAAGAGAATCAAGAGCATGTGCAGTTTATCATTGAATAAGGGGTAACAAAGGGGGCTGCGTGGCGATTTGTTCGCGACATGTATGAGTGGGCTAACCATGTGAGAAAAGAGCCGTCGCCAGAAGAAAGCATATAGGAGGACATTGCCGCTTGGGTACTGGTACTGTAGAATACACTGTTCTCTTCAGTGATGGAACTGTTATCTGCATTGCATATGTATTGAACCTTTTCTGGTTTACTTAGTCTGTTATCTTATAGTTTCAAGATCTTGAATAGCTTAAAATACCACATTGATTACGACTGCAGTACGTCCACTGTACCCAAGCAATACTCCTGCGGGTTCTAGGATGAACTTCTCTATCGCGACTCAAAATTATCCCACAAAAGCGTCAAGTGGAACAGACTTCTCAAATTATTTCGCTATGCAATCTACATAAATTATACCTCGAAGATTGTGCAATGTGAAGGCACCCACATATCACCAACTGTCTTCCAGATTCTTCTCAAAAATAGTGTTCCAATTCTCCTGAAGTGCCTCACGCTCACTACTGTCAGAACCATCAAGATAGTCCCACTTCTCCGCTGCTTCTACTCTCTTCATGGCCAGCCGGCTGTCCCTGTCTACCCAATATTAGCCGACTCTGATACTCGCATAATCCCGTAAAATACCTTTTTTGACTTGTTCTGGATCAATTTTCTCAACGATAGCGGCTGACGGGATGTTATGAAGGCATAGATAAGTGCCACTGATGTGCTGATCCGCCTTATCTGGTAGTCTCAATTCAAGATCTTTAACTAGATCCTGCAGCCTGAAGAAGCAGGCATCTTCTAAGCGATTTGTATCGATAACGTAAAGGGCCCAATTACTGCGCGAGAGGTACGGCGCCTTGCCCCGCCAGGGTTGTTTTAGCCCCCAATTCTCTGCATGCTCGCGATCGGAGAAGAGGCTGATAAATGGAACAGGATCCCTACACTCCCAGGTGAATTGTTTCACGATATCTGTCTCAAACTCAGAGTTTGCTTGGTCCGCATAGGTCTTCCTTCGATGTGCAGCAATAAAGCCCTCGCTCTCAGAGTAACCTGTTCGGCTACCGGGATAATTAATTCGATACAAGCGTGAGGGCACGCTTTCCTTCGATAAACGATACTCCATATTTCAAAGTGATGTGGAAACTAAATCAAACGAACTTTTCTTGAACGCGTTTGAGACTAGGAAAAAGCATGGAAAGTGGTCTACGTCACCTCATATCGCCACATTGTCAAACCTAGAGGCTGCTTAGCAAGCCACAAAAGTCATAGTGCTGCCGACGGATTTCCCGCAGCACCTAGACCTGTATACTTGCAGATTTTATATTTTATGTAGCTATAGTATAAACTATATCGAATTCACGATAGGACATATTGTGGGCATACCCATGAATTTTTGCCAATCAGCGACTGAGAAAAGGCGGCCCCTTGATAGCATGTCCAGCAGAACCCTGTACCTGGTATCACTGGTGCCTGCAAGTTGTAATCTGCCAGCCATGCTTCGAACACGATCCATGATATCGTACTCTGAAACATTAAGGTTATCACCACTGGCGAAGAACCCTGCGGGTAACGTAACTAAAACCGAGTCCCGATGGATGAACGACAACGAATAACGATATCCAAATAAAGGGATATCAATCAGAATGTCTCTGCCTTCACCGAGGAATGACGAAACGATAGCAGTGGAATGTATGGGACCGCGTATCAGATATTCCTCTTCGTAATAAGATCTTTGATCGAGAGAGTAATGTTTCAGGAGACCAGTGACCTTATACACTTCTGTCTCCGGGGAAAGAAGAGGACTAAAGATGACATGAACTCGAAGATTTCGAACGCCTTGTTTCTTCCACGTATCTATCCGGGATGACAGAAGAGACCAAGTCGCCACGGATGAGAATTGTGTTTCATAACGAGCGTTTTTGTCCAAATGAGAACAAACTTCGAACCGGGTGATGTCCCGCCGAGAACGATATCGAGGCCAAATTGTCATTTCTGTAGAAATATCGGGCGTTGGTGGAACCGAGCCATTAGAAGTTCCAGAGTGTGTCGCCCGGATCAAACAGAGGGGTAAGTGTTGCCTGTCTTGACCCGTGTGAGGAGAGTCACAGTCATGGCTGCATAACCTCATAGTAGAGTCTAATGGTGCTACCATCTCTATGTCTGCGGATGGTGCTAGCCTATGAAAGTGTAGGGTAAGTGGGCAAGTTGTTTGGGTGGCTGTGTTTCACACGGTGGAATGAAATTGTTAAGGGTAAAAAGGTTAGTTAGGTATAGAATAGTAGCAGTCCATTGATTTCAAGACTTTTCCTCGCTATCCTAAAAGGTTCTAGGGGTAAAATACTAGAGAGGCTAAAGTCATTGACGTCACGACCCTTTCATGAAGGATTCGTAGGTAAGCCATAAGCAGTCCGACATAGTTACGTCCTGCTTACTCCGTACTTAGCTTGGCTAGCTTAGAGCACCACATGATCATACCCAGACAATACTCCTGTGGGACTCTAGGATAAATGTTGTTCCGATAACCAGCTGACTAATGGCGAGAGCTTTCCCTCCAAACACAACCTCATCTCATCCTTATCACAAAACAGAGTTAAAAGCGTCCTTGACTCGACTTTCAATGGCCACTGCACATCACCGCCACCAGCTGTCCCTGACAGGTTTTATTCATCCGCCTCGGAAACCACTCTTGACACCGGAAGAGATTCAAATAGCGCGAATCTTGTTCAAGACGTTGATAGACTATGCACCTGAGCGTTCATCAAGAGGGCGGTACAAACCGGCGGTTCTCATAGAAGAGACATTTGGACGCATTCAATGCAAGGATGCCTTCCTCGAGTACTTCTTTACTTACATATACATGAATGTAACATCGGAAGAAGAGCGCAGAACAGGCTCGGATTTCTGTCAAGTTTTCACCTACTTTCGCGATTTCTCGTCGTGGAGTTCGAAGGATAAAGACACAGCTATGGATACCATCGACAACTTTGCAGAATATTTGATAGATAACTTTTTCATGCCACGTGAGTTGATGTCCGCCTACGAGCTCGATTTATCCTGGGAGGGGCTAACTTTATGACATGATGTAGTTAGGGCGTCATCGGTGAAAACACCACAGCCTACACCCGTAGCGTTATCCGCGAATCAAAATGCACCAACGGGCACCAAAAGTCGTGTGTCTAGGTTACGACAAGAGTGCCTCAAACGTGATCACTATCGCTGTGTTGTCTCCCGCAAGTTTGATAGAGCTGAAGCGAAGAAGCGGCTTGAGCAGAACGAGGATAGCAAAGATGATGATGGAGAGTTTTTAAGAAATCAAAAGAGTGACCAATTCGAATATCTAGAAGTGGCGCATATAATTCCCCATTCACTTGTGACGGTCTCTTCTGAGGAGTCAGAATTGGTATGTGGCCCCAAAGTGTGACCAGGTTCTTGGTTTCTTTCTAATTATAAGCATAGAGTGAGTCAAAAAAGGCTGCTTTGTACATTCTGAATATGTTTGATCCGGACATAGGCCCCCTTATCTCAGGGCCAGAGATCGATAGTCCCTACAATGCTTTGACGCTAACCCACAATTACCATCGGCTGTTTGGAGAGTTTGAAATATATTTCGAACAGAAGGACCCTACCATCGAGCGCACATATTTGATCGACTCTACCGAACAAAGGCCATTTTTGCGCGATCCTCTATTTCCAGTTATTCGGAAACTTCATCTAAGCCCCGAACTTACTATTGATCCACCCGCTAGTAAGCTTCTAAAGGTTCACTGTGCTATCGCACATATTCTGAAACTTAGCGGTGCGGGAGAGTATATAGACAGGACGCTTCGGGAGATGACTGAAGTTTGCGTCAGCGCAGATGGCTCCACAGATCTAGGACGCCTTGTAAGATCGCGGCTGGGTAACTGGTCAAATGTATTAGCTGTTTACTAGCTTAATTTCTCTGACTTGCGTGACGTAGCAAATGCTTATGCAAGCTTTAATTCAAAATAGCTATCTCGCGAAAGTCTTTTGTCTCTTGTATCAAGGAACCCCACAAAAAAAGATAACAGTCCTCCCTAGTTGTCGTCCCCATATTCCTCAATGGTTATACCAGAATGTCGAAAGTGACCTTAGCGCTGCGTCTTTTCGTACCAACAGTATTGACTCATGCTTGCAGGATAGCATCGAAGCCCTGATCAGGCGAAGTTTCGTAGTATTCCCAACTTCGCTTAATATAAGCCTCAGATGGGAAAGAATTCCTCAATAGGGTTCAGCTCTGGTGAGTATGACGGGACGAACAGTAATTTTACCCCGGCTTCAGAGCACATCTGCTTGACTCTCTCAAAGTGGTGAAAAATGCATTATCCATTACTAGCACAATTTTTGCAGAAAGCGACAGGCATCTTATGTACGAAGCCGGTGTACATCTTCTGCATGTCTTTGTAAGTGCATCATATGCTGAAATTCTATATCATCACAGAAGTTGCATTTGCGGTCCTGCAAATGAGACATCTTGAAGTGTCTCCTCAGGCCGTAGTGGTCGGAGTATTTCTTGCGGCACTGGAAACACACCTGAGGCTTCAAATCTTCCTTTATTTGTTCATCCAGGGCGGCGGCTTGCTCTTCCCAGGCTGATATACTCGGACGAACCTCGGACTTCTGTTTGCGAGCCGGTGGTCGAGCAATGCACTCCTCATCCTCAGCCGGTGCAGGGCGCTTTGGCCTTCCCCGAAGTGGGCCACCTTCAGGAAACCCACAATACTGGATTGCAGCTGCAACGGCTTGATTACGCCTCATCCACTCGTCCTCTAGTGAATCCGAAGTAGGCCACGTGAAGAAGGTCTCAATGAGTAGGATTTGTTCCGGGGGCATAGCGAACTCCTGCCGTAAGATCTCGCGCGCGGGTTCGTCATTCACTGCACCACCACTAAGCTGCCTTTTAATATCGATCACTGCCTGTTTCTGGCTGAAATCTCGGCGTAATTGCTTTCGTTGTTTTTCCTGCAGACTCCGGCGCAGATTCTTGACTTTCCGCTTCTGGTCCTCCAGCAGTGCGTCCAACGCCGAATCGTCAGAGCGATTGCGCTGAGTTTCCAAGTCAGCCTGCCATCGGACAGCTGCCTGGAGCACCGGATCCTTCTCTACCAATGCCCGATCTGACTCGCTAAGGTATCGAGGGCGGCGCTTGTCGATCCAGCGACTCATCCGTGTCACCGCTCGGGTAAACTCCACGTCAGGATTTAGGCCACACATGATTTCTTGCAATCCAGCATGTCTGCGCGGACGGTAGTGTTTGACAAAGGTTTTACTACTCGCGTGCAACATGATCACATTGCGTTGAGCCTCACTGACGAATCCTAGGCTAAATATTTAGTTCTTGAACCCGCACAAAGATGGGCAAAAGAAAACCACGTACCGCTTTCGTCAAGTAGCTGCCCGCCTCCATACCGAAACTGATGGGAGAAGAACGGATTGAGAAACCCATGGATCTCACTCAGACTCCGAAGCTGGCCGTGCAGCGTGTTGCCGTTCAGCGGAGTCTCCCAGAGAATGTTAGGCTGACCGTTGACCAAGTCAACTCTTGGGAAGACATAGTAGTTGTCCGTTTCGGGCTTCAGAGGAAGTGGCATTTCCTGTCGGTCATCCTCAACCAGAAGCCTCCGAAGGTCATCCATTGACTTCAATTCTGGCGCCGCAAAAGCACGGGCATAGAACAAGATGCTGAAAAGCAAAACGTGTGGACTGAAAACAAGCGATACACCGTATACAATTTCAGGTAAAGCAAATGTGTTACTATGGAAGGTTAGCTTTCTTCAAGACAAAAGATACTGGATATGAGCATGGGAGAGATATTCGAAACAAAGAGCTCCATACAGTTTTGCCATCCCAAGGTTCTTTACAATTTCAGGTTTGAGTTCGATCATTGGCACAGGAGGACCTCCGTGTGGATCTCGCTGAAGAGTGATCTGGAGGTGCTTGAACTGCAGGCTTAGGACTGCATGTTTCCGGTTGACGGTAAACAGTCCTATGACATTGTAAAGGCATAGACTTATCCTCTGGAACCCTAGGTGAAATCGCTTTTCGCGGGTCTGGAGAATGGTTTCGTTCAAGGGAACCATATCTTCAATATAGACTGGAACATTCTCCCGTGGCTGTTTATCAAGTCCGTGTTTATCGATCAAGTGTTTCAGACCCTGCTCGGCAACGTCAAATGTCAGATCAAACCTCATACTGCCACCATTGGACCTAAGAGCAGCTTACCGTGCGAACAGCCTCACCCATCTCCTCGCTCATCTCATGTTTGGTGACTCGTGTGTAGTAGACCCGGAAGTACTTCCAGTCCGCTTGAATAGCGCTCGCCTTTTTGTAACCCTTGAGACGGCGACCGTTGGAATTGTACTTCAACTTGAGACAAAAATTGAGAAACAGATGCATATCATTCGGTGTTGCCTGCTGTAAGGCTTCTTCTGCATCCTCCCACTTCGGATCGGCCGACGGTTTGATTGCATTCACCCGACAGTATCTGCCCACGACAGTAAGTCAGATGAGAACCACCAGTAACAAACAAGACCCCTAAGGACGGGTCTAAACCAGAAGTCACTCACCGCGCCCAACGGTTCTTCAGCCGAAGTTTCTGAACCTTGGTATTAGAAGACTTTCCATAATCCTCCGGTACATTAGCAAGATCCTCATCGGTATCGTCAGCCGGGTCTTCGTAGCGAGCACGGTGCAGCTGTTCCACAGTCAACACGCACACATCCTTGGCGGATGGCGGAGGACAATTTGCAGGACCTGCTTCGACACTGGCATTGATGCTAGTCTTTCCACGTGTGGCTTTTCGATACCTTGACGAAGGACGTTCTAGATCCGCAAGTTCGGTGTCCGTTTCGGAAACGTAAGGTGAATCGTCTTCGGTGACAGCAGATGTGCTCGACGTTTCACTGGTGCTGATTTGAGAGGCAGAGCGGGACTTTTTCCGAGACATTATCAAAGTCCTTGCTAAACGAAGATCGAGGTGAGATGGAGGCTTGAGGAGCAGGGATGCAAGGATGCAAGGCGAAGAAAGATGGAAGGTAATAGAATCCAGAGGGAGATTGTGGAATCCGAAGTTCCGTCAGAGCTGATGAGAGAGTCAGGAAACATGGAACGGGAAAGCAGTATTTATAGCCATCGCGACTAGGCGATAGCCAGTGTCGGGCTGAGGAGGCTCAGAGAAGGCCATCTTCGGCGCGCGCATGAAACGGAGCGCAGGTAGCGGCGATGGTTGACGGTTCAAGGGACTTCAGCGACGAGAGAGGATGGAAGCCGAAGCGCCCTTTGGAAAAGCTTCCTCAGGCAGAAACAGATGCGCTCGATGGGTGCGTGCACAGAGAGTGCGGGAGCGTGGCATAAGGTAGTTGCTGGAAGGGTGCCATTTTCGGCGTCAGTTGCTGCCATTTCGGGCAGCAAAAAAGCAAGTCGCAATTCTTTAAGAGTTATTATCTTATTATCTAAAGATTAATTATATAAAAAATATTTATAATTCTACTTAAAAAAGGATTTATATAAATTAACTAATTATTTACTACAGTACTAATTCTATTAGTTTAGAAACTAGATAATAATATATAATTCTATATTAATTACTAAAAGTTAAATAAATAAATAATAAATAATTATTATTCTCTACTACTAATTTATAAAATATTATAAAATATAAGTTAAGTATATTAGTTTATTAAATTTAATAATATTATTACTATATTTTATAAGATCTATATCTATTTAAAAAAAAATAAAAGATAATTTTTTAATTATATTATAGTCTTTATAAGTAGAATATTATCTTCTTTAAATTAACTAATATATTAGCTATATTTTAAAAATATATTAACTAAATCTTATATAAGTATCTAGACAACTTTATATTAGTTTATATAAATAATATAATTATTTATTTTAATAAAACCTTATCAAATTATTAATAAAAATTAATAAAATATTGTAAAAATTATTAGATATAAGACTATAATATAATATTATAAAATCTAAGTTTAAATAGGAATTAATAAAATATCTTAACTCTATTATATAAGCTAAAAAAGAGATTTATATTAATTCTAAGAAAATAAAGACTATTAAAGTATAAGAAATACTAAAAATAATATAAGATATATAAAACTTTATTGGATTTATAAATTTTTATTAATTTTTTATTCTATAATTTATTAACTTTTCAGTACTATTAAACTATTTAATAAAAAAAATATAATTTTTAAATAAAATAAGAATTATTAATAAGTTTTTATAAAATTAAAAGACTTCTTTATTAATATCCTAATTCTAGTATATTTTAAGAAAAAATAATAAATAATTATTAAAGTAAATATTTTTAGTTAAGTAATAAGTATAGTTTTATCCTAATATAGACCTAATAAATAGTTATAACTATATATTTATCTATTTTAAAAGTTATTATTAATAGAATTAAATTATAAGATCTATAATAAAAAACTATTAGTTATTATATATATTTTATATAAATAAAAATTAGAGCTAAAAATAATTCTATAATTTATTATTATAATTAATTATAAAAATTTATAATATTTTAGAAAAGTATAACAACTTAATAAATAATAAATATATTAAATAGATTTTTTAATTAAGTTTAACTTTAAATTTATTTATTAACTAGATAAACTAGTAGTTTAGCTAGATATATTATTAAAGTAGAATTAAATAAAAATTAGATAAAAAGATTCTATTATTTTAGATTATTTTTTTAAATAGATTTTTATTAATAAAAAATTTAATTTATAAATTAATTATTAATTAATCTAAATATAGATATATATTTTATATATCTAATTATTAACCTGTAGTTAGGTATAAAAACTTTAACTAATCTAACCTGATCTGGCTATTAGCTACTCTATAGTAGATTTTATATAATTATAATCAGGGTATATAGAGAAAAATATTTATAAATTAGAATAAAGAAATAGTTAATAATAATTTATTTGTTTTATTTTAATAAAATTTTTCTTTATATCTACTGCTAGAATAATATTAGATATTCTAAAATAATAGAATTTTTAATTTAAAAAAACTAGTTTTATCTCTTCTAGTAGATAATAATTAATCTAATTTAGATAATCTGTAAAGTATTCTTATAAATAATGGATTAAATATCAGATTAAGAAAATTTTATATTATATATTAAACTATCTTTATTTAAAAATACAATATTAAAATAGAACAATATTTTAAGAAAAAAACTCAACTCTTTAATACTATTTTATAATAGAAATAGATATTAAAATTGAAAAATAAAATAATATTTCTTGAATTGATTATAAGATAATATTACTATATTCTTTATCCTATACTCATAGTTAGTTTTTAAATAAAAAAATAATAAAACTTAGTTTAGATTACTGGAAACTAGGTATTTTAATATTTTTAAGTAAATTATAATGATATTTTTAATAAATTACTATTTAAAGTTAAATTTTTTAGTACTAGTATACTCTAAGATATATTTTAAATCAAATTCTATATTTAGTTTAAATAATTTCTCTATTCCCTATGAAAAATAGAAGCTGGGAAATTGAAAACTTAAATAATGATATCATTTAGAATATAAAAAATATACCTGGAGATATAGATTAATATATCAATATAAACTTAAATAATAAAATACTGAATATATATATAATATACTAGTTTTTTTTATAAAGTAGTTAGGAGAACCTCAAGTACTATATGATTTATAAGATTAAATAAAAGTCCTATCATTCAATAGAAAAAAAAATCTTTATTAAATAATAATTAACTAATTCAAACTTCTACTATATTATAAACTCTTTACTTTATTAAAGAATAGTTCTTATAAATATATAAATTAGATTCTCTACTGAAAATCAGAATATTATTTATAGTTTATATAAAATAAGAATAGTTAATAGTAAAAGCCCTATAACTAGTAGGTTAAATATATAATAAATCTTTTTTAAAAAAAAACCTAGAAAAGATATTTTATATTTTTATTATATTTTAATCTTCCCTTAAGTGGAATGTAATTTAACAGCAACAGAAGATACTTATATATCATCAAAATATCTTAAGTTTTTATATATTTATTACAGGAAAGAAGATGTTTTTTATAAAATGGACTTTTATATAGTTATAATAAAAATATAAATAAATAAATATATAACAGTAGGAATTTGTATATAGTCATCTACGAAACTACTAGTCTACCGGCGTGTGGCTTATGCGTGGCCAAAAGTTGGGTGGGCGCCGCCCTGAGTGAGCTTAGGGTAAGGCCGCTTTACAGTCGCGCGACTTGGGTGGGACGCGGGTGATTTGGGTGAGTGCGTAATAGACAGGGTGAGCCACTCACCCTGTGCTCGCCGGCCTCGCGTGACCTGCCGTGACAATCAGTCGGCTAAACTCTGATTTCCACCCTTACCCAGTAAACCTTTTAACATTGGCTACTAGATTTATAGCTCGGAAAACTAGATAGCTTGGCAGGATGGCATAGCCACGAAATCAGCGCAAGAATGCTGCTGCCTGGGGATACCTGTTGCCCTGCTTGATTAGTGTTGCAGACAGGAAACTAGATCTTGGACCAGAAGCCTTGATATGCTTCAGCGGCTGTGAGCTTACTGTGTTTACAAGCATCAAGCAAGGATAATTGAAAGTAAATGCAGTAAAGAAGAGTATGTTAAAGAGGCACGGCTGTTGATAATTCTGTTATGTAGAAGTAAAATTTATTCTGTGGTTATACCCAGCTTGAAAACTCACCTAGGTGTCCGCAGAGGTTCTGCTATCTTCACGTTCAGCAATTCCATAGACTGCGGTTCTTGATTAGCTGAGCTTCATTTTTATATCAGTGACAACTCGGAGCCTAAAGAGCGATAGCGGGTGGTGTGGTCTGAACACTGAACCGTGGAAGCAGAAAAGAGGCTTGAGTTCATTCTAAGAGAGAGAGTCCTGTGTGTTTTTGTTTTTAAAACTAATGAATGTTGCGAGTCGGCTTGTTCCAAGCTTCGTTCTCCTCAACTTCGTTGTTTAACAAGAATAGCAAAATCGACGAATCTCCATGTTATCGAGTTTTCTGAAGTTGACTTTGACAAATTGACAGCCTGCTGCTTTTTTCTCTTCCTGCTCGATCTGCATTAAGTTTTATGACAATGATAATGATACACCTTGTGGCCAAGCAGAAGTTTCCCACTATCCCGCATCGATGCAATCAGCTTTTCCAGTGAGGCAGCTATCTAGCATCGTGTGCGGTCTAGTACTGGTAGTCGTTACAAGGTGTTGAAACTCAAATCTGGAAGTACGAAGTGATCGACTACCTCACTACCTAACCTCTCCCAAAACTGAATCCCTTCAGAGTTCCTACATTCTGCCCCAGCTGCAAACCCGAATTATGAGAACCCGAAAACGTCGCATTCGACACATTGGCGGCCCGCCTATTCTTCTCCGGAAGAACAATCTTGGACGCCCACTGGGTAAGAACCCGAGCCACCTTCTTGAAATCCTTGTCATCCTTGCCGTCGTACTGGCTCAGCCGGAGCTGATTGCGCGCCAGGCGCTCAGGAGGAGGAGCATCGGGGCCTCGGGCCAACGCCTCATCAACGATCTTCACGTCCTTGGCCGCATAGAAACCTTCCACCTGGAACTCCGCCCCTGCTTGCTTGAGCTCGGCAAACCGCTGTGGGATGGCGCTCAGGCGATGTAACCGGTCCTTCAGGCCTGACTCGCTGGGGATCTCCGCCTGCGCGACTTGGAGATATTTTATGGCTGCAGCTAGCGATCCCGGCTGGAAATGGGGGGTTCCCAGTAGTAGAATACCATGGATATAACCAATTAGCTCTCTTTTCCTGGGATGTTCGGCGGCTCGGACTAGGGCCTAGACATGAGAGAATCTCCTACTTTAGTGGGCTGTTTGCCATGGACAGCGAGCGAGCGAGGATATCGTACATTCTCTAAAACAACGCCACCGAGACAATGTGCGACGAAAATAATCGGTCTTTCTTCCTGTTTTGCTACGTCAACTAGCTGGATCAAGAGGCACGGGTACAGCAGAGCGGATCTGGGAAGAAAACCTTTTCTTTCTCAGTTCGATGGTCCATCAGCTCGTTGATCAGGTCGTTGGAAATGTCCGTGATTTCGTCATCCTCGTCAAAAAAGACACCGATGGCCGCTTCATACTCGAACGACAGGATACATGCGTCGGAGATTTTACCCGGGAGCAGCTTTTCAGGCCAGAAGACATCCGCCTCGGATGTCCACGGTGCTTGGTCGCTGTGTAAGCCGTGGACAAACACAATACTGTCGCGGGTTTTTCGGGTAAGTACGCTGATTTATAGAATGCGATGTTCTGGGCTAGCGAAAGACATCGGGCCAATCTTACTCAACTTTGGCGTTGGCCGGTTCCCGAACCGCTTTGATAGACATTTTTGAAGATGAATGCAGTGGGACCTAGGAAAGCTAGCTAGGATAGGTAGCAAGCAAGCAATTGATGATCCTTTGCGATAACCAAGGACTTTTGACTATACAATGCAGAAGGGGTGAATGGCAAAGGGGTGACGACATACGACCAAGGTAGAAGCGTGGAAAATTCACAACCAGACGAAAGATTCACCTTGAGATCCGCTTCCTGCTTGTTTGTTTATTAGTCTACAGGCAAGCCTAGCCTGTATTTTCTCATTACAAAAATAACACAAAGCGGCTCGAGCACTACGCCTGGTCATATCTTGGCGCCGAGCGATTCGGCTCCATGAATGGGTTGGCTGAAGTCTCGGCCCTCCCCGAGTCCCCGTGTGTCAAGCCCATGCAGAACGTTCAAAGAGGCAGGAAGGGCAGTCATGCTATTAGGCTAAATAAGCTCGTTAATCTCCAATCTCGTATAAGTGGTGGAACGAGGCGTTCTTTCTATGAGATCTCGCCTATCAATGGCTACCAGATTTCGGCTGGCTAAATGTGCGGTTCCTCATGTTACATTGATTGTCTGATGAACCAATGATACCGGTATGTGTGTCCGGTATGAAGAGGTCGCAGTCACTCCGGGAACTCTTGAGATGGACGGGAATAATTCACTCCCGGACCACTGCGTCTCAATGTCCTTTCACCGGTGCACGTGGTGGATGAAGGATACCGTCTGAGCCTTGAGGAAGAGGGACTATCAACAGGGCGGACGAGAACTATCCTTCCTGGTTCCCAGTTCAATACTTTGAAGGTTTCCGCTGGAGGGCCGGGCAAGTCGCAGAGCCTAGGGTTGCTGTATCGGCCCCGAGCAGTAAATGGCCACGGACTGGTATTAGCTGAGTTAATGAAAATAACTACCCCGCCCTGATTGTTGCTACCTAACACACACACCCCATTCTTGTGGAGCAGTCTCTCACAAGTGGATATCTGATCTTATTCTGGAACTGCACTATTAGGCAATTGAGTATGCTGTAGTCTCGAAGAATAGATTAATACGTTTGTGCGTAGAATCCTATTGTTCTCCAAACTGGGACTCGTATTTTTCACTCTCCGGAGTCCAAGTGGGGTTGGAGGGGGACATGAATGCGGCTGGAGCCTGGGGCCAAGAGTCACAGACAGCTGTTGGCTCTCCATTGGTTGGCTGGTTTAGTTGCTGACTTGACATCCGGATCTCTCAGCCCCAGTTCTGCTCCCCTGTATAGCAGGTAAGGCGCTGGACTCTGCTGGTGCTCATTAAATATTGGCTTTCCGGTGTTTGAGTCCAAACAGCATCATTGATGTACGTCTCTCCCTCATTCAATCTCGCTCCAGCATTCGTCTTTCACGCTTGCCTCCAACATGGCTACCCAGGGGCAACTCGACGCGGTACAGGCGTCCGACATTGCTCAGCTCTGGTAACGAGCAGACGAGGACTATGAGAAGAGAACCAAGAGGTCTTTCCACCTGGCCCAGTTCAGCAACATCCAACAAATAATGAAGGGCACGGAAGGCATGTCGAATGAATTTAAGGATTTCCGGCATGACCGATCGAAAACAGACAATGTGCGGACTGCATTGAAGAATAATTTACAGCTGATTCAGAAGGTCGTTAATATGGTCGAGGTGGTCGGGAATGCTGCATCAGTATGTTTTCTTACATGGAATCATCAGCGCGTATGCTATTGATGCTGATGCTGATGCTGATGATGGTTAACATGCTTTCCCCCCCCCCGCAATTCCAGCCAGCTTGATTTCTACGGCCTTTGGACAGGTCATGCAGGTGCGAGACTCTGGTTGATCACAAAATGCCGAGTTGGGTTTCTGATAACGCCCTAAGTCTTTTGCCTCGGTATCCGCCGACTACGACAAAATCATGGGCTTCTTCGACTTCACGCATCGCTTCTTCGACCGGCTCTCCATGATCGAGGATAAAACTCCCCAGCAAGCGCCGTTCCAGCGATGCGTTGCGCGGGTCTTTTCAGGCATGCTGACCATTTATTCCGTGGCGCAGGAATATGCCGAGAAGAAAAGATCCAGTGAGCAGCTTTTCCTTGATTACGCTCTCTCTCTCTCTCTTTCTTTTCTTCAATTTTGTTTTTCTCTTACAGCGGTGTTAATTAAGATTCTCTCATCTAGAAAAGTGGTTTTCTAGTTTGGTTGATGGATCGGATGGGGCTCTTTCTGGTGCCATCCAGGAAATGGAGGAGGCCGTGAACGAGCTGACGCAAGCCGTTGGCCTAACCACGCTGCGAACCGTCGATATCCTCGACAAGATCATACAAAGCATTAACGGAAATGTCGAGTTCCTCGTAGCGCAGGTCACTGTAATCGATGGACGAATGGAGGCCATCAAATCCGACACGATCATCGAACAAACCCAGGCGCTGGACCTGAAACAGGACGCTATGCTCAAGATGTTGGAGGAGCAATCCCCACTCTTCAAAGACGCAGTTCAATGTTTCGAGTCTATCCAAATGGGGTCTAATCTCGGGCAGAGTATCCAGACCAGTTTGCTGAAACTGGACGTCGTAAGGCTCCGGCTGACTCGGTGGGGTGAGTGGGTTGGACTGTCGAACGTGGCCGACGGCGATGCGAAAGAGCTCCAGATGACGAAGCTCGCTCTCGAAGCTCAAGAGTAGGTCCAGGATCTTCTGACTCAGATGTCGGAGCTCTTTGCGGAAGCTGAGGCGGCGTCGAAGCGATTGCGACGACGCAATCCAAGCTTGAAAGTGCTGGACCCCGCCGAAGAGCTAGACGGCGTCACAGCTTCACTGCACCAGAAGAAGGAAGATCTCGCTAAGAAGCGACAGGGAAATTCCGAGTTGGAGCAGGATCAAGTGATTATTCTATACGAGGAGAAGAATCTCGCCCGGCTGGCCGAGGACATCAACGGATTAGCGGACGGGTTGGTAGATCTTTTCCCGGGTATTCAGGAAGGACAACGCAAGCTGTGTGAAGAAGAGGGGTCTGAATTGAACGCAAACGAGGGTGCTCTTTCGCCACTGAAGGAGGTCGCTGCTGGCCAGGACAAGCTGCTGAGTGACACGGTTGTCAAAGCCATTCAACCACCACCACCTACACCAACAGTGTGGTGTTTTCGGGACCTAACTCGGGCTTCCAGATAAGGAACAATTCCGGCAAGATTAGTGGTGTCCTCTTTGGCGGTTCCTAGTTGCCTCTGGTGATATCGGCCGAAGAATGAATAGTGAATGCATATATATGTTGATTTCAATTCTCATCTACCATCACGACCATGAAATGCATATAGTATTCCTGGTGTCCATATAAGACGAAAAGCGAGTTAGAGAGAGGAAACCGGTTCGAGTATCGCAGTGGAACGACCGAGAGAAATTGATTGATATAACCTCCCCACAGCTGCTACAAAAGGAACGACATACGAACTGGCCTACCAATGTTAGTAAACCGCATCTGACCTAACCCTGACAGAGACTGAATCTTCAACGGTCAAGAGAACTGCCTGGTTAATTCCATCCCCACTCCGACTTCCAGCCAGGTAACTAACCCGCTGCTGAGCAATTGGCGTCAGAGCTGAAGTGTTTCCAATATTGATGTAAACTCCGTCGATCAATGTCGAAGCTTGAAACTAGACCGTTGCTGAATCCAACAACCACTCGATCGCCACGCACATCACAAGAACAAACCTGGAAATCAGGCAATAGCCGAAGGAAGGGCATGGTTCCGTATGTAATCCACTGGGCTCTTACATAGAGGTTCTGTAATAAATCCGAATCCGACCTCACTGGCAGTTCCTCCTCTCCTTCCTCCGCCACGGTGCTCTCAAGTGATATTGGTCCAATGGCTGTTTCAAGGTATCGGTTTCCTGCTGCGAATTTTACGGCATAAACCTGCTCTGATGTTTTAATTACCTTCCATGGCAAGGACGACTTGATATGACTACCGAGAGCGCGCCCCAGAAATTTCGAGGCTTTGAGCGATCTTTTAATGTTCCAGACCCTGATGGTCTGATTACCACAGACTGCTGCGATCTGCTGGCTGTCGGATGAAAAGGCCACTGTAAGGATTGTTGTGCGTGCATGGGAACCTGTTATAAGGGCTGCCGAGACCGCCGTAATGACGCTCTCAGGATTGCACTCGAGTGTCTTCTGGAGGTCTCCCGTTTTAGCATCCCAAAGCTTAATTGTTTTATCTTTGGAGGCTGATGCAATTAGCTTGCCATCAGGTGAGAAGGTCAAAGAGGTGACTCTGGTTTGGTACCCGTCGTCCGAGCCGATCAGGGACGAAAATTTGCTGCTGTGGGCTGCCAGTGTCTTCTTGCGGTCACCTGTGGCAGGATCCCAGAGACTAATTTTGCCGTGCTCATGGCCTGTCGCAATCAGCCTACTGTCAGGTGAGAAGGCGACAGTGTTGAAATTGTCGTCGCTCTCAAGTGAATTCTGTAGGTCACCTGTGGCAGCATCCCAGAGGTTGACTGCTTCGTAAGAGAACGAGGCGATCTGCTTGTTGTCTGGTGAAAAAACCACAGCAAAGACTGTGTTTTGATGGCCTGCTAGTGTTTGCTGGAGATCGCCCGTTGCAGCATCCCAAAGCTTAATAGTTTTGTCAGCGGAGCCTGATGCAATCACCTTGCCGTCTGGTGAAAAGGCTACCATTGGAACCCACCCTGAGTGGCCTACGACATTCTGGGTTGCACCTATGGTATTATCCCAACGCCGGATAGTGGAATCAGTAGAGCCTGTAACGATATGCTTGCCGTTCGGTGAGAAGGCCATGGACGTAACTATGTCTGGGCATGCTAGCGTTTTTTGAATATTGCCTGCAACATCCCAGAAGATCATGCAATTAGCAAAGCCTGCAGCGATCTGTTTACTGTCGGGTGAGAAGGCCACCGTGAAGGCGTCAGGGTATGCCAATGTCTTCTGGAGATCACCTGTTGCAGCATTCCAAAGATTGATAGTGTCAGAACAGGCTGATACAATTTGCTTGCCATCTGATGAAAAGGCTACAGCTTGAACCGTGCTTGTGTGGCCGACTAGTGTTCTCTGAAGGTCACCTGTGGAAGTATCCCAGAGCCTGACCGTGCGGTCACGAGAGCATGATACGAGCTGCATGTCGTCTGGTGAGAAGGCCAGAGCTATGATCATGTTTGAATGGCCTGTAAGTATCTTCTGGTGGTCTCTAGTAGCCGTGTCAAAAAGCATGATAAATATATCATCCTGAGCATGACCGATTGCCGCGATCTGCCTGCAATCCGCCGAGAAAGCCAGGGCGTGGGGTTGGCGCTTTTCTGGGTACTGCAAGTGGAAGCAGTCCTGACGGTCGCCTGTGGTGGTATCCCATAGCATAACGGAGCGATCATAAGCGCCTGATATAATCAGCTTGCTATCTGGCAGGAAAGCCATAGCTGTGGTCAGCTTTGAGTGATATAGCGTTTGCTGAAGGCTACCTGTAACAGTATCCCAGAGCTTAATTGTGCCATCCTCAGAGCTTGATGCTATCTGCTTGCCGTCCGGTGAAAAGGTAATAGTGCTGACAGTTTCCAAATGGCCTGCTAGTGCCTGTATCAAAGGCGTCCAACCGTCCTCCCATTGAGGAGCCCTTCCCAGCCATACAGGAACTTTGTGAAGGTTTTCTTCTTTCACAACACTTGAATCAGGACTGAAAATGATGGCAGAGCTGTAGATTTGCAGTGGCCAGTGTGAAAAAGTCTGGTAGTGTCGCAATAAAAAACGCATAGCCTCCTGCACGAATGCTAAAGCTTGACAGTCATCCTTTTTCAACTTGATTAGTAAAGACGCAGACGTCAGAGAAAGCATTGAGAACTCACTTTGAATACTTCTTCCAGTGCTCTCAACGCGTCAAAGGCCTTTGGTAGCCTGTCCAACAGACTTAGGCATTCTAGCCATTCCAACAACTTTGTGTGTAGGAATACGTTAACTTCTCTCTTGTCGCCGTCGTTGCTTGTGTTCTTTAGATGTGACACCCAGAACATAGCTGCGTAGTCTACGCGAGACAGTATGCCATGCTTTGGTCCATTTTGTAGAGCTTTTAAAGAGTCTCTGGTGGCATCAGGCCGCGGCAAGTCCACAAGGTTGGGCTTGAGACATTCTGATAAATAGGACAGACAGGCGAGGAGGATTTCTTCATGTCCGAAGCGTCCATGAGAGTCGAGTATAGACAGGCCATTCTCTCCGGCCAAGAAGTCTCTCGCTGACTGATGAACAAACTCGATGTTGTCTTCGCGCAACCGGATGAAAGAAGCACAGCAATCGACTAATGCTCTAATGGCGTCCTCTTCATCGGTTAGGCCGATCACGCTAGCGACTTCCTCCACTTTCAGAGGCCGGTATACCGTCATCATGGCCTTGAGCAGCCGCATACACTTCTGTACTTCAACCAGTTCACCTTCGTTGAGCTGGTTCAATACCTGATTATAAAACGGATGCAAACCAGGCGGCAAGCTTTGAACTGTGGACAAAGCGTCATCTCGGCAGACACTCTCAAGCGCCTTGCATACCAAGCTTACCCATAGGAAGGTACCTTCCGATCTTTCTGTAAGCTCAGTCTCTATTTCGCTCTTCAGGGCCGTTCCATATTTGTGCTGGCGACTAAGCTCCTCCACCTTAGAAGTGATATAAGCCTCCACTGCCCCAGAAACAGATTGGGAATTGTGTTCCCCATCCAGATTAATCTGCACCTGGTCCTGACCAGCTAATAATACCCGCTCTGCGCCGTCCCATGGTCGGCTTGTCAACATCCACTTGATCTTACCGGGATGATCCAGTCCCTTTCGCACGATGGATTTGAGAAAGTCAACCACGTCGTCATCCTGACATTCATCAAGCGCGTCGACAACCATATAGACCCTAGAGTACTTGCACCGGGCCAACATCTCGAAAAGAATGTTCCACAACGAATGCCACGAGGTTACATCCTCGCTGAAAGACTCCTGTATGGTGTCCCACCGGCGACGGAGCGATTCTTTCAGCTCCGTCCGCTGATTCGCCAGCTGCAGAATCAAGCCCTTGAGAATGGCTTCCAGTGTGTTGAGCTCGTAGTCGGCATTCTGGCAGAAAGAATAAATTACCACGGTGGATTCATCCTGCACCCGGGCGAGCTGCTCGATTAGACCGATTGACAACATGGTCTTCCCCTTTCCAGCGCCTCCCTTGAGCCAAAGCAGGCCGACGTCGTCCCCATTCTCCCAATCTTTGTACTGTGGGTCTTCAAGAATCCACTGGATGGACTGGTTAACCAGCCTGTCCTTGCTCTCTTTCAGACGATTTTTCACAGCCAGGGAGTCCGGGCAGCGCAGAGCATGGAGGCAGATTCGATCGATGTCTTCGGTGGTGTACGCTAGAAACAGCGTTCAGCCTCCCTAATTCAACTAGAAATCACAATGAAAATTACCCCGTGCCACATGGAACTCTGCTGTAATGGAACCAGAATTGTTTCCAATCTGGAGGCCATGATTTGTCGCATTAAAAGCAGTGGGTGTGGCCATCATCATAGCATTTACTGATGCAAGATTGTGCGGGAAGGACGCTGCGAGTTCGGCCAGCTGAATGAGCACCTGCTTTCAATTACACAACTAGGGATGTGGGATGTCAGGTGATGTGTTATTTTGCAAAAGCACAGTACAGTTACAAGAAAAGAATTTGGAAATTCTGCACAGCCCACCTGCAGCTGAAAAAGCAAACGGGAATCACAATCTAATCCTTTACCAAGGATGTGGGCGTTGCTGAAGAGTGATTGGTTGGTTGGCATAGCTAATGCAGGCATCGCTTCCGAATCACTTATTAGTTCCTATTAGAAACGGGAGAGGAAGAATAATTTATAAATTAATTGCACACGGGGCTCTTGGCACGCCCGCCACTCCCTCCCTCCTCCTTAATCGAACTTGCTTCCCCTCTTTCCCAAGCCAATAGCCCCTTCAACCTTGCCTCCGGAACTGATTTACAAGCTCTCTACACAGCGGCACTGATCACTGTTGTTGCGCATCGAATCGGTCCAGAGTTAATCCTCTGTGAGGTACCAACCGAAAATTACGACGACGAAACCTTTGGGCCTCTGAAAATGGCGTACCCCTACGCTAATTGCGGCCGCGAGGGCTGACTTATGTTCTAGTAGAGGAGTTATCTAAGTATCTCGCCAGGGCCTTACAGCGCCCCCCATCCACTATTACCCAGGTTGAGGTTCACAGTTTTGATTACGGGGTATTCGGCGACGAGGAACTCTATTAGTTTAGTCACGGCGGCTTTGCTGGTTGTGTATGCACTCAGTCTGATGCCGGTACTTTGGGTTGAGACTGAGGTTAGGTTGATGGTTGTTCAGGATTCATCAGGAGAGGAGGAGGCTCCGATGGCTTTGAGGAAGGTTTTGGGAGACGATCAGAACGCCTTTGAAATAGATTTCCTATATTCTCATCGTTAGCAGGGCGTACGCATGCTACCACGGTACGGATATACTAAACAACCGGGAGAGGGAAGCATTAGAACTCCGAACCCTGGACAGTCCAAAACGACTCGACAGTACACCCGCCATACGTCTCATTAACAAGATATCCAGCGTTATTAACAAAAACATGTGCAACACCGCACTTGTCCACAATTGTCTCAAAGGCAGCAGTTACCCCGGCTTCATCTCGCACATCGGCGATCAGGGAAAGGACCGTCGTCTCAGGGCTTATCTCCCTGACCTGCATTTTCGTCTCGGCCAGTGCGTCGGCAAAGCGTCCGCGGCTGGTTTAGCCGGCGCGAACGCAACCACAAATCCCTGTTCTCCTGCAATTAGGGCATGATCTATCCTTATCACATTAAGGATTTTTTCAAGCTGATCTATGGCTAATAGTTGGCTGAACTGGCCGCTCCCAAACAAACAGCTTGATCAAACCAAATCACTCTTGATCGCATTGATAACACATGTATGGCAATATCTACTTTTCAACCGGATGCACAAAACCTTGCCAACAAACCTCCTATCACCCATAGGGATAAGTATCCTCACTCCAGCATGTTGGATGTCGGAGTCACGAGTAACTATCATGTTGGACCACAGCTCAGAAACCCAGCACCGGTCTCTCACCCTTCCATCCCTCCAGCCCATACCACAACTACCATAAATCCATTTCTCAAACCAGCTCCCCCACCCCCAGGCTCAAAGATTATCAAGCTCAACCCTCGACAACCTTAACCTGCAGAATATACGGATCCTGGGTATTGAAATTGACTGTGTGCACCCCGCGCGTGAAGACAGTGAGGTAATACTCGTCCGTCGAGTCGTAAAACACGTACGTGCTGCCGAAGGACCCCTGTACCTCGGCCACGTTGATGTCCAGCTGGTACGTGTAGATGATTCCGTCCGCCTTGGTGAACCGATACTTGTCGATGCCGGTCTCGCGCGCGAACACTGTGTCGGTCGCCACCCAGGTGCCGGCCACGGGCCAGCCGGCGTTGTAAGTGCCGGATTTGGCGGCGCTGATGAGTTGGAGGAGGCTTAGGAAAAGGAGGAGGATGTTCATTTTGGCTTCTTTGGTAATATCCTTTGGTTTAGTGGTTGTTTGGTTGCAGTGACGCACTGAGGGAGGAGATGATAGTTGTTTGTGGAAAGTGCAGTTGGGAAATAGCCTGTGAGGAGGTTTATATCCTTCTTCGACGCGGTTGTCGAACAGTATAGCAGGCAGGGTGAATGTCACTATTACGTGATGTCTACCTCAGCAGGACTCAGCCCTTAGCATCTCACTGCTGCTTCCGGATGACTTCGCAGCTGATGCACGCTTCATCACATCACAGGGTCTCATTTCAGCTCGACAGCATGCACCTTGTCCATGAGGACCTGCTCAGCCGGTCTGGACCCTGCGATTCTCCTCATCGCAAGCAGGAATGCCTTTCTCGATCGGTCAATCTGCAAAGTACACAGAAACCGAGCTATGGTAAACGGCACCGCTACCCTGAATAACCTGCTCCAAATGTGATAGCAATCTCCAATATAGGTCAGTGCAGGCACTGCTGATCCCCCGATCGCCGCTCCGATCGACGCGCTCATCTGAGGATCGGCGGGGCGTTCCTCGCCGAGCGCGCGGTATTGGTCGAGGCTGAGGCTGCATTGCAGCTCAGCTGTGCAATGCAGGCTGATTGATTGTTCTCTGAGACATCGGTATCATCGTCACATCATTGCAGTATGATCATAGAAAGAGCGGTGCCAGAAAGCTGAAATGAAGGGATGTCCGGGGTTTCTCCCCAGGAGTTGCTTATTACGGTTCTATAGTGTAGATTTGGTGGGGTCCGCGCTAGCCCGAGTGCACGAATGGCTTCTACTGGCTGCGACACATAGAATCATTGGACAATCAAGATGAAAGAGGGGTTGTTCAGGTTTCGGACGAGTGTTACCGGAGGGGTGACGGGGCCATGGAGCTGAGTGCTGGCAGGGCAGGCCAATCCTGAATGCCCTGTGGTTTGTGGCGGGTCGGATCGAGCCTGCCGGGAAGAGGGGAAGAAACGATATGGGCTCATCACCGCTTTTTCCATCATTGACTTGCAGACTTATAAAATTAGGGTAAATTAGCCAATATTGCTCTCACTCACATTCACAAGAACAATCAAGAGAGCAAACAAACAGGTCTATCAGCAATCCCTGCTGCAGCGGCTGACGTAGAGATTGAAGAGAGACGCAGCCGAGGTTGGCTTCGGAGCTAATACCTCCTACGTTCTAGCGGTCATAGTCTGGACCAGCGTGGATTTATTAAAGGTTTGACGAGAGCTGAAAGAAGGAAAGCTGAAGAGCAACCTGTCGTTGGATAGTAACTATTGAACTTTCAAAGCAATGACTCCGACTACAGTGCTATTCACAACGTTGATTGTTGTTTTGTCCTGTGCTGTGCATCTGCTTTATGAACTTGATATTATGAGCTGAGAGCAAGTTTTCAATCAGGTTGGTGTCTGTTCGAAGGCAGGATTTTACTTACTACCTGCTCTGCGTGGATAAAAAGATGTAGAAATTTTAGGACGTCTTGCAGATCAAGCGTAGTAGTATGCATCTCCATCAAACAGAATCAGTGAAGCTCCCAAAGTAATTGTTGACCCACTCAGCTGCTTGCACCCCGTCGTAACAACTCCAGCCCGCCGCAGCCCCGATATACCCGTCTGGTCTCACGATCATCACCGCCGTCCCTGAAGCACCAGTCTTGCCCAACCACCGGCTCGTGCATCCGCCCCTCTCCTCACCCGCTTCATCTAGGTACACGGTCCAGCGACTCTGCTTCAGCACCTCAGGCAGATCCTCTATCTCGAAACTCTCCCGTGGGCCTCGAGTCACCAGGGCGAACGTCGCCACCTGCGACACCGGAGTATACCTCGCGTGGCCCAGATACACATCGTCTGGCGCCTGCTTCCGCTCCCTGCGCGCATAGCTCTCATTAGCCTTTTGCGTCATCGTAGCTAGCACACTCCCATCATTCATAACTCTCTCGCAAAACTCTTCGAGGAAATTACTCTCTGCCTGTACATCCGGGACAACAAGATATACTCGGAACTGACCCAGAAGTGGAATATCCAACTGCACCGCCACGGGGTTCGCATCGATAAATCTCGTGACCAGACAAGGCGGGAGTAGAGAGCCTGGCCTCACCCATCCTAGCTTTTCGTCTGCCTCTTCCCAGACGTTACTGCCGTGAGCGTGTCCATTCTGGACTCCTTTATCCTCCCACGCCCAGGTGAGCACGTCCTCGGGAAGATACTCCGCCCCAAACCCGGCGATGAACCGGATGTTCTCGTCGAAGTTCCGCGTCAGCGCGGCCTCGCCCTGTTCAAACGCCGCCACGTGGCTGGCATCGAAGGCGATCAGGTCGTTCGCGATCTTGCGACGCTCGACGGAGTAGCTCGACAGGAGGGTGTTGGTGGCTAGGCCGCGGGAGTGCAGGTTGATCTTCCAGGCGAGGTTGAGCGAGTCATGCATGCTGGTGTTGGCGCCTTGGGCGGCCAGAGCGGAGTGGACGTGGCCGGCCTGACGATCGTCAACACATGCTCAGTTAAAGTTAGGGGTGAGAAACGCACATCACCGGCGATGAAGATGCGATTGCTTGGGTCGGAAAAGTGGCGTGCCACGCGCTGGTTGACGATATAATTCCCGAACCATTCTGTCTCTCGTCAGCGTCAGATGATACTTGAGGCAGACGGTCATACCAATGTTTTTCCACTCGAGGGAAAACGGTTTCATCGCCTCGCGCGCCCTAGCCATGGCATACTCCGGGGTCGCCATCGACTTAGGCACCCGCTCACCATCTATGGCACTCAACTCAACGTATAAGCGGGTCATGTTCCGCTCCCGGGGAATCCAGAGGATCGACCCGGCTGTGTGGGAACGGACGGCGACTTTGCTCCAGAGGTCAGGGAAGGTGGTTTCAATCTCGCCTATCGCCATATCAGCCATGACTGTCCGGTTGCGGCAACAAAGCTCCAAGCAGAGATAAAACGCAACCACAGGGTTCCGAGGGAGTGGCCTCATACCATCCAACACCCCCCACGAAGCATTCGTCTTCTCGCCCTCCAACTGCGCATCGGGAATGAAGTCCCGCACTTTCGACCGGGCGCCATCGCACCCAACCAGGTATTTCCCGTACACGGACCCCACATCGCCCGTCGTCAGGTCCCTGTATGTGACTTTGAGATCGCCCGCCTCGTCCTTCTCGACGCCTACGAATTCACTGTTCCGCGATATGGATCCACCCCGGCTTTCGATATCCTTGATGAAGATACTCTCTAGCATGCCCTGATGGGCGAGGAGGATGTATGGATCGGGCGCGCCGACCAGGTGGTCCGGGTAGTGGGTTTTACGGCCGGTGCGGCGGAGGGGCTGCGTTGGGGTGGAGTCCTTTCAAGATGATGTGAGTACTTGTTCTGTAAGGGGACAATGATGCGAGTAAAGAAGCAGGGATTAGAATACGAAGGGGCGATACCCAGAACGCGATGTCGTAAACTTTGGCCCCGTGTCGCAGTAACGGGTCGGCCAGACGCAGCTGCTTCAGCGTCTCGATCGTCTTTGGTTGCAGACCATCTGCTTTGCCTGTGGAAGTTTTATCGGGGCGGTCATCGAGAAGGATAATCGGAGTGCCGTAGCGCAGGAGGTTGCATCTGCAATCTGGTAGGTTAGGTCGTGCGCAGATGGGGAGGATGTGAGGGGAATTGAAGATGGGGGAGGAGAAAGAGGGGAAGAAGGAACAACGGGCACAAACGCCAGCATCAGTCCCGACGGACCAGCGCCCACTATCACTACCGTTGTCGATTCAGGAGGCGTCATCTTGTCGCTACTCTGCATTCTACTTGGAATAGCAGCTTCGGAACTGGAAACAAGAAATAGTTCATCGAGTTGGTTGCGAGCTGCTGTTTTGACACTCGGAGCGCAAGCCGACCCCCACCTTTGTTGTTGCGATCACGATAGCGACCGACCGCGATAAGCAACCCCCCGATCAGTCGGACTATTACCCTACGGTATAATCGTTAGACTACCACTTGGTTACTCCCCCATCCACCACCACATCCTGCCCCGTCATGTAAGAGCTAGCATCACTGGCTAGGAACACGCACGCCCCCATGATATCCTCCGGCTCGGCAATGCGCCCGTTCATCGCGTCGCCTTTCCACTCTTCGACCAGATGCGAGAACTGGCCCGGTCAGCTTACTGTCATTCTTATCAGAGACTAGACCTACCGCAGCCGTCATTTCCGTGCGCACATATCCCGGCGAAATTGAATTGACGCGGATGTTCTGCCATCGTCAACTCCCACCCCCTATCCAACAGTCCTGCGGAGGAAACTCACGTATTGGGCCATCTCCTTGGCAATCGCCGGACACATCGCCCTCACGGCTCCCTTGCTCCCGCAGTACGCACTGCACAGCTGAGAACGCACGGCAACGTGGCTCGCCATGCTGGCCACCAGGACAATGCTCCCCTTCTGTGTCCCATTGGCGATCATCTGCCGGGCCGCGCGTTGGGCCGTCATGTACACGCCCAACACGTTGACCCCGAGCAGCGCGGCGTGGTCGGCGTATGTGAACTCCAGGAAGGGCTGGTGAATGTTGATACCCGCGCAGGGAACGCAGATGTCGAGAGCGTTTTTGAAGTCGGCTTGGAAGGCTTTGAAGCCGGCGTCGAGCGATTCTTCGGAGGAGACATCCACCCTAGATAGTCAGCTTAGACGACCGTCGCCATAGAGAATAGGAAATCATACTTGTAATAGGCCGTGCGCACGCCGCACTCGGTCGCGATAGCTTCAAAACCTGCCTCCGGGGAAATGACGTCGAAGATGGCCACATCGGCACCTGCTTCTGCAAGGCCTCTGGCAAACGCGAGCCCGCACCCACGAGCTGCACCGGTCACGAGCGCAGTTCGACCTTGGAGAGAGAACTGATCGGTTAGCAGGCGTAGCAGGAATCTCAGTGCCAACTTACTCGAGACATGGTGATGGTATGATGTTGTTTGACCCGGACAGTTGACCGGTTGACTTGGATGAGGTTATAAATAGGCTCGATAAGAGCGTCGACCGCGATTGTGGCTTTACCCCCATTCTTGTCACCTCCCCCCATTTAATGTCAAGGTATAATTGCGGCACGCCATCTGACCCCAAGAAGCACGAGCAATCGACCCAATCTTCACAACATTCAAGCACCACCATGGCACCTCCAATCCATGTCAAAGAGCCACAGACCCGACCGGAATCATGTCGTCTGAATGTAAGGCCCCCCTCGTATTCCCTCACACATCTTGAAGTGCATCGACTAACAGCCGCCAACCAGATTATCATCATCGGCGCTGGACTGGCCGGTTTGGGCACCGCGATCGGCTGCGCTCTAGCCGGACACAAAGTACAGCTTCTCGAAGCGACCTCCTCGATCCGAGAAGTTGGAGCTGGCATCCAAGTTCTGCCGAACAGCTCTCGAGTGCTCACGCATTTTGGGTTGCTGCCGCGCCTGACCCCGCATATGACCTTCCCCCGCGTCTGTAACTTCTTAGGATGGAAAGGCGATCTGATCAGTAGCCTCGACTTCCACGCCTCCGAATCCCAGTATCCCGGGACGTGGTATCGCGATTTCCATCGGGCGGATCTGCAGCGGTGTTTACTGGAGAGGGCGGAGGAACTCGGGGTTGAGGTTACGTGCGGGGCGAGGGTGGTAGATGTCGTCCCGGAGAAAGACGGGCCAAACACTGCCACTGCCGTCGCTCCAGATGGTCGGGAATGGGTGGGTGACTTGGTGGTCAGCGCGGACGGAGTGTTCGGGACTCTGAGCGAGAAGATGCTGCAGCGCGATGACCCCCCTGTGAAGACCGGGGATCTGGCGTATCGCTTGCTGTTGGATACGGAGAAGATGCTGCAAGATGACGAGCTGCGGGAGTTTGTTGTCGATCCTCAGGTGAATTATTGGTTGGGGCCGGGGAAGCATGCTGGTAGGTGTCTCGCTTTAAATACACGTGCGTGGAGAATAGCTAATGGCCCAAGTCAACTATGTTCTCCGTCAAGGCGAGCTGTTCAATATGGTTCTACTCGTGCCAGATGATATCCCCGAAGAATCACTGGCTACCACGGTCGAGGGAAACGTGGAGGAAATGTGCGGCCTATTTGAGGGCTGGGACCAGAGGTGAGTCAACTCGATTCCATGGCAACAGGGTTTGTGCTGAGGAACAGGATTCAAAAACTCCTAAAATTGTGCCAGTCTGTCCAGAAATGGCGACTGTGTATCCGCTTCGGAGACTGTGACTGGACGCATCCCTCAGGGTCGTGGCTGATGCTTGGCGATGCGGTGCATGCCACCCTACCATATTTAGCATCGGGGTAGGTCGTCTGCCTTGATGCAAGGACCAGGCTAATATCTGCAGGGCTGGAATGGCTTTTGAGGATGCTGCTGTGCTGGGCGAGTGCCTGTCGCGTCTACCGTCCGATCCTTCTATCGACAAATCCTCTCCGGCGTTACCGAAAGCGAAACGCCATGCTCTGGCGGTGTTTGAAAAATGCCGCAAGCAGAGGACGAAGATGGTAGTGGAGCGAGGAAATGTGCAGCAGTATTTGTATCACTTGGAGGATGGCCCCGAGCAAGAGGAACGCGACAGGAAGATGCGGATGGTGCCCACGCCGGCAGGAGAGGCTCTGGCCTGGAGAGATCCAGGATTGGCGCCAAAGCTGTTGGGCTATGACCATATTGCGGATGTGAGTTATCATTGGGTTAGTAGGATGAGAACATGAACTGACCGGCGTAGGTGGACCAATATTGGACTCTAGAAGAGAACGATGGGCGTGAAGCGCGACTATAATTGCGAGATGCTAATTAAGTCGTAGAACAGTGCGCGATATATATCACTAGTAGAAGATGGAGTTCAAACCCTGATGTTTCTGATGAGTATATACGAGGAGAAGACCATGGATCGAAGACTAGTTAGTGTAATAAGTGAAATATGTTGATATTTCAAGTCATATTAATTCAGGTTTCAGAGAACAATGATGAAACAAACGCAAAATATTTAATCGTGTATACCAAAGTAGGGTCATCCATCTAGGAGACCAGCCATACAAAAGAAATCCCAAAAGAGTGTCATGAATAGAAGACAAGAGGTCAGACAAAAGGAAGGTAGGTAAAAAGTGTGAGTTCACGATCCTCCCATCCCATACTATACATGTGTTGGTCCCAATCGGAAAAATCCGTGAGTCGCGTTGTGCAAGCCTGACTACCTCAGGCCGCATGTCCGAGGTCCCCCCTTCCACCTTCGACTTTCCCACTCACAGTTCACTCTAGACAGGAAACTTCACTCCTGTCCGATCAGTGCAGCGAGGCTGCGATAGAACCCGAGGCAAGGCTCTGGCTTTGGGGTCCTGATTGAACCGAAGCCGATCCCTCTTCAAGCTGAACAGCTTGACCATGGCCCCCATCGCCTGCTCCTCACTCAACTGGAGCTTGCCCAGCTCCTTATCCCCGATGTCCTCCAAGGACAGGTCCTTGACACACGCAGCCACCATCCATCGGGCCAGTACCTCGATATCTCGCGCGTTGCTCCAACACGGGAACATGGACAGAATCTGGACGGCCCGAGTGAACTCGCGGTGGCTCGGAGTACGAGGGTCGGTCAGGAAAAGTCGCGGCCCGGGGATCTTTTGCTCCATCAACCGCCGATCTAGCAGTCGCAGACATTCCCTGGGAGTTGGGTTCCGGAAAATAATCTCCTCTTGAAACAAGGCAGCAAGAAGGGGTCGATTGGCAAGCATCTGGTCCATCTCTTGGGCTGGTCCCGCCAGAATCACCACGGTCTGATCCAGATACCGAGGAAGTTGGTAGACGAGCTCATCCACCGCATGTTTGGTAGGGCCCTCGGTCTCGCCCAGGCGATGCGCGTCTTCGATGAACAGAACCCGACCGCGGCTACGGTCGAGTTGCGCCCTCGCGCGAATCGCTGTGGGATACATATGCGGGGCTAGCAGGTCGACAATCGAACAGGGGACTAGTTCCCCATGAGACAACACCCCCATCTTGTAATAGAGAGTGCCAAGCTCGCGGGCAACACGTTTCTTCCCAGTTCCTGTGAATGTGGTTAGGACTCTCATTGAATAAAAGCTAAGGAGGATACTCACCAGATGCTCCCTTGAACACAAATGCGCGAGGCATCCGCTGGCCCGGGCTCAGCCCTTGCATCCAAGCGATCTTCATCTCATGATGATAACGCTTCAAGACAGAGATTATGTCGTCTGGGACGATCGAGTGGCGCAGTTCCTCACGGAAACCCAACGCGGGTGTTCCACCGACCAGCTCGGGGTTGAAGTCTCTCCCCTCAAGGATCCGAGGAACCGACTCGCCCTTCGCGCCGACGCAGGCCCGGCGCTCAAAGTGATACTGCGCCGCAACCAGAAGGTGCTCGACGGCACGAGCATGGTCAAAATCCTGGCGCATGCGAGCCGTATCAAGCATGTCCAAGGCAGCTTGAAAGGCGTCAGGGGTGACGTCCAAGTCCCGCTCTCGGAGCTTACTGTGGAAGAGCTCCTCGATGTGGTCGCGCGTAAGAGGAGCAAAGCGAACCAATTGGTTGTCCAGGTCACGGTTTAGGCGGGAGTGCGTCCCTGTCTGATGAAGGACGTGACTGACCGCATCGTGCGTGCCGACGACGACGGTACAATGATTGTCCCGCGGTGTCCACAGAACTTCCAGGCCAGTCATGTCCAGCACAGTCTGGCTCTGGAAGGAGTCCTGACGATCGGAGTCGATATCGATGACGAGAACATTACCATTGTTGCTCTCGACAAGATCACGGATGCTGTCTGGGTCGAGCTTCGATAGAGCCGACCACGGTTTAACTCGGACTGCGGCATGTTAGCAGTTTTCATTTGCAATAGCTATAGCTGACTTACCCTCTCCGTTCGTCAACAGGCCCAACTCAAGCAAAATCTGCGCATACAATCGCACCGCCGTGCTCTTGCCGGTTCCTGGTGGCCCGGCGAACACGCGGTTCAATCTGAGAGGCAGACGACGCTGATTGCGAATCTCGCGATAGTAATTCTCCTCAGCGAGATCGAAAATTTCAGCAACGGACGCTTGCAGGGAATCCTGCCCGACAAGTTTGTTCATGGCCGCCAATGCGTCGCTGGAGGCGCGTGTCTGCTCCGGTCTTGGCCCAAGCAGGTCGTCCTTGGAGAAGAAGAAATAATCTACCTCATCCATGCCACTGTCTTGCTGGCCAGCCAGGCAGTGAGACTGGCGCTGTGCAACCGTTTTGACCAGCTCGCGTACAGCGTGGGCGTTCGTAAAGCCCGACACGGCGCGCCCGCGCGCCAACCGTCGAGCGGCAGCTTGAATGTAAGGACCCTCGAGCCCGCCTTCAACCTGCATGCGACCCTGATATTCAATTACAATGCGACGGGCGAGAAGTTGAGCGAGGTCGTTACGGTCAAAGTCATAGAATCGCAATGTGCTGCAGATGCGTTGCTGTAGGCGCGGATGATCGCGCAGAAAAGCTGTTAGTGGCGTCTCCTCGCCAGAGAAGATCACTACTATGCGCCCAGTTTTGCGCTCCAAGGCCTGCAACACACTCGCAATGACCTGCTCCGTTGCATGGGATGAGAGAGTCTCTCGCAGCATGTGCGGCTGGTCGACGATGAGAACACCTGCTGTGTGAACTGGTGAATTTGTATGGGCGACCCGGTCGATCATCTGTTTGAAATTGTCTGGGCCTTGGTCGGCTAGATCAATGCCACTGGTTTCGCAGATGGTCTGCGAGTCACAAATACCCAAGGCATATAGCATCTTGGCGTATATGCGCGCAACAGTGGTTTTACCTGATGCAATCAGTGAAGGTTCGTGCAGTCAACGGGAAAGTCACTCACCAGTGCCTGGATTTCCTACACAGGCCATATTGTACCACTCATTCTTGGGGTCGCGACCGTGTCGCCGGCATATCTGCACCCAAGTCTGCACACCACGCAACTGGCGCTTGACGTTCTCATGACCGACGAGACTGTCCAGCTCATCAAGAGCCTCCTGTCGCGCCGTCTCCCGATCCTGGTGGTCGCGTTCTGCCAGCTCCTCGAGGGTTTGCTGGGGATGTTCGACAATGACGGGTGTTTCCGGGGGAGAGGGCGGAAGCTGAGTTTGTGTTGGTGTCGTGGTTTGAATCTGAAGCTGCGGTCGCGTCTTTGTTCGTTGGGGAGATTGTGTCTGTGGTTGCGTCGATACTGACTGCTGTGGCTTCTTTGACCACAGCGAAAATGGGAAAAAAGGAAAACGAGATGTCGCCGCTGGGCGAGTCATTGCGCAGTCCATGCTGCGCAAAGGCTTGAGTAGTGGTGATAGCAGTTTCACGACTATCGGAAGCATATGGAGGATATCAAAGGATCACAGGTTCGGATCATTTAACAGTCAGTCAGTTCTGTGTGTAGGAGAATTGTCTATGGGGACTGCCGGCCGTCAGTCGTGGTTATTTAACTCTGACCAGCTCTCGCTGGGCAGCTAAAATCGCCGAAGTGAAGCCACAGGCCATCGTTGCCAGCATTGAGTTTGAAGGCCTATGACAAGGCGACAGGTAGTGAGTCAGTGGTTAGTTCTTTTCCCCGGTTGATGGTCAAAGTGAAGCCATACATTCACCGCCACTTCAGCCCAACATGACGAGGGCCGGACGAGGGCCGCACTGTCAAAACGAATCCATCGAGCCACCAGACAGTCTACGGAGATGACACAACCCCAAGAGGCAGCCATACGAAGCGATCTCTGTGCTCTGAAACACGGGCCCAGATGAAACAGCAGGGCAGGGACCAGGAGGCGGCCTGTTAGGGACATGACTTGGAGGGGATGTCTGGAGATGCACCAAAACCGCCGGGCCGCATTAGGCGCATGGGTTGACCTGGCTTGGCTGCGCTGGGCCTATCAAAACCGGCAAGGTGGCTGCCGATCATGCCTCCGGGGAACTCACCTCGGCCAACCTTGAACTTACTGTCCTGTGCCTCTTGATGTGGCTCGTCTCATGAGGCTTGCTCGATGAATGCTGAGAGTAGTCATCATTAGTGCCGCCAACCAGGTAAAAGCTCGCGTGGCATTAATCCACGATATGCACAGCATGATCTGGACTCGTTCCCTGTTTTCTTCACCTTCTCCCTCTCCGATATCGATAAAGACACTGCACTGCCCCCGCCTCACCGATCGTGATGGCGTGCTTTGATACAGGGCTCGCATTCTACACACAAGACTCACTGCCTCATCCGCGACTCTGAACAACACTACAGCAGTGGATCTTTCATGCCAGAGCTACCCCGTAGCTTTCTGGTGCCTCAACGGCCTGATTGGGCTGTTCCTGGATTGGGGCTCCTGACTTTCCAGCGGAGCCTAACTCCCCAGCCGGCGGTCGCATCGTCTGGCGCGGATAATACCGTATACCCATTCAGTCAGGGGCGTTCTCGGGGAAGCTATGGTAAAAATAGCCGCGTCTGTCATCGACTGGGCGTGTTAATTCTGCTTGGTCGCTTCGCTGGAGCTGGAAAGTTGCTATGACGTCAACGCCAAGACCGCTTGATCGGTCGCATCGCCGAAGTACAGTACTTTCTACACGTCTATGCATAAGCATCGACCAATGCAACCTTCCATCATGATCCTCTCGCTATTATCCAGGCTGACCCCAGCATACTGTCCTTCCAATCTGGAAAGGGGAAATCAGGCACTTCAAAGTTTGTTCTGTCTGTGGGTATTACGGGCAGCCTTCTGCTTGGCAAGATATTACTACATGAAACGCTACTGAATTATATACAGCCACCTAATTGAAGACCGCATCGACCGCCTTGTGCAGATATTTGGACGGCCCCGAGCGCTCCGTCTTGGTCTCGACATCATGCCCGTCGACGTAGAACCGCCTGGGCGCATCCAAATCGATCGTGCGCGCATCAACCCACCAGGGACCGCGATAGTAGCACCGCGCGGCGAGGTACAGCACCACGATGGCAACAACGGAGACGTAGTTGGCGAAGAAGTCCTTGGCATTGGGGTTGCCGTGCAGCGGCCACAGGCTGAGGTAGAACTCAGCAATGATCAGGAGGACGCACCAAAACAGGCCCCAGATGGCGCCGTAGGGGTACGTCCACGATTTCCAAGGGAGATCTTGGACGGACCGGCCCTGAACCTTCCACGCGTACCGCATGCGCAGGTGCGACAGGCAGATTGTGCCCCATCCGAACAGCGTGAACAGCGACGTCAGGCTTGAGAACCACGTAAATACTTCAGCGCCTGAGTTGCTTACGTTCAGGTACGCGAGGCCGCCGCCGATGAGGAGCGTGATGGCTAGGCCCGCGATCGGGCGGCCTTGTTTGTCGGCCTTGCCGAAGATCTGGTCGGGCGAAACAGATGGATTGTGTCAGCCGCGGTGCGAAAGATTGACTGTGAAGGCAGGGAGAGAGGACCAACCTTAGGGGCCATGTTAAGGTGTGTCAGGCCCATCAATGTGCGGGAGCCACCATATGCGGAGATACTACCGGTTGATAGCACCGACACGAAGATGACGGCGTTCATAATGTGAGCCAACGGAGCCAGGCCAGCGTTGCGGTATGCGATGACGAACGGCGAAGCGTTGACTCCTGTTCCACCGAACAGATTCTCATCAGTTGGCGACACTGTGATGGTCACCATCAGTGAGCCAAGAATGTAGAAAAGAGACAGGCGCAGCCAGATGGACCCGACGGCACGGGGAACAGCCTTGCGTGGGTTGTCGGTTTCCGCTGCGACAAGAGCAGCATTCTCTGACCCGGACATGGCGAAGATGCAGGTTGGCATCACCGACAGAAAGCCCTTGAAGCCGTTGGTGAATGGCATGGAGTTCCAGTAACGGAACCCGATAGGACCTTCGTTAGGGGCACCGCCAGCAGAGATGACTAGTAGAGTAAGTGATGAGCCGAACCGTCGAATGCTATGCAACATACCGATACACGAAATGATCACCACGAAGATCCACCCGAACTTGATGCTCGAGGCGGCAACCTCCACCTCACCAAAGAACTTCACCGCCACTATGTTGACGAGGATAACCACCACCCAGAAGATGGAGATCCAAGCCGCAGTGGGGACTTTGTCCGTCCAGAAGCTGAGCACGGTGACAACACCCTGTTCAATCAGCGATCGACTCCTCTGCCCAAGCTAGAAGAACATACCTGCAGCTCGTTGGCGATCGTGATCCAGTAGGAGAACCAGTACGCCCAACCGAGACAAAAGGCCATTGACCGATCAATGAAGATCGAAGTCCACTGGGTGAACGCGGAGGGCAAAGGATACATGACGGCCATCTCTCCGATGGAGTGACTGACCGACCAAATCATCGTCCCACTCAGCAGGTATCCGATAAACATCGCTGCCGGCCCGCCATTTGCAAGCGAGGTACCACTTCCCAGCCATAACCCCATTCCAATGGATGAGCCCAGCGCAATCATGGTCAAGTGTCGTGTCGATAACGAGCGGTGCAGATCGGTTTCGGCTCCATAGTCGATGTCAGGCGAGGCCCAACCGGCAGTGGGCTCGAGATGCTTCTCCTTGGAGCTGGAGGTCTCGTAGGCCGGTGCGCTACTGCCGTCGTCCATCGTGTATAGTTTCAATGGAAAAGAGGAGGGTGTTTGCGATAGGGAACTGAGAACGGAGGTAGGAAAGAAGCAGCGCGTATGATACCGTGCGGAAAGCGGGAGACTATTATAAAATTCGCTCGTGGATGTCGTGCAACCAAGTGAGTTTAGACTGCAGGATTTGAGAATTCAAGTCAATAGAATGAGGTGCAAGGGGCGAAGTTTGCAGGACAGATAAGCCAAGGTCCCTCAGCCCACCAGTATAGTTCGCTATCTGGATGAAGGCGAGAAAGCTGATAAGGGATTTTACTGCTTCGCCAGTCACCTCGTGTTGTACTAGTGCCTCAGCATTCGCCCATCGGCCTGTCCGCTGCGAGAAAGACCAGCGAGCTCTTCCAGAAGGCAGACAAGAGCGATGATCCCTGCGATTGGAACTGATAACCACCGTGGCGATCGTCCAATAAGCAATTCCACACTATCAGAAGGTGCAGGGCCTGTGCCACTCATTCAATGGCTGGCTTGGCCACCGAACAAACAGGAGGCAGTTGTTATCGGCTCCAAACAAGACCGGCTCGTGTCGCCATCCCTTTATCATCCGGGGAATGTTACATCCACTCGAACGGGCTGGGCCAAGTTAGACAGATGATCCTGGCGGCCAGTCCGGATGGCCACCCGGATGCGGCCATCTCAGCCGTCAAAGGATGCACCCTCACGTTGTGCTCGCGTGGTGTAAAGTCAATATCGTTGGTGGCGCCAGTTCCATCCCTTGCAGGCAGAGAATGCAACGAGCATTCGTTGAGCACAACAATATTTGGATCGAGCCAGGCCAGTCCAAGCTCCCTCGTTCCAAGTGTCTCACCTGAGTAGAAAGGTCCGCATTGCGGAGTGCAGGAAGCACATCTCGTCAAGGTAAGAATAGGACAAAGGATGGGGGCCGGCGTGGGCCGAAGAGGAGTTTCGAGGGCTTATCGGAGGCCAAGCCCAATGCCTAGCCAGACTGTGGTGAATCTGACGCTGTGGTGCGAGTCTAACACACTGGTACTTTAAACTAGGACCATGCGACCCGCGAGATTAAGCTATCAGTCATGCTAGACCAATTGCAGCCAGCACCCAGTGTATGTGATCAGCGCCGGATTGGCGCGATAGCATCGCTCAGTTTACCCCGGAATGGCGTCAGGCCAGATAGACAATTCCCGGTTATTGCCGGAGCTTTGTTCGAGTAATATGCGAGTCAGCTCCTCGGCATGGCAATGCTTGATTGTCTTATCCCCCCTTTTTCTTTGGTTGTTGCACTGTGATGCCTTTGAAGCACAGCTCCCTTTCCGCAGCTAGTGGCGGCATAAGGCGATAAGACCAGGCATTCACATTATGTGCACCTATCCGCCAGATAGTGTCTCACCCTCGCTTCTGGTGGTACTGCACGTGGCGAACAGGTCACTCGTGCTTCTGCGCTGGTGAACTGGCCAGAGTCAAGTCTGCTGTCGTTTGTCGAAGACCAGCGATCGTCGAGGTAACCGCGCGGTCGGGATCTGGATCCTGGTCGGCGGGGAACTTCAATGCACTGCTCTTCCCACGGTCGCAAATCCGAACGAGCTCATCAGTGACCTTCTCATTTTGTTCCGCACCGAATCCGGAAGACAACGGAGCGGTCTGGGTCTTCGAATTGGTGGGTTTTAGGACCCCCGTCCAGATCCGGGCTGCCGATAGCATGACAGCCGGCCGAAGCCGGCATCACCATGTCATCCCCAGATTTTCCCCAGACTCAGCCCAGGTCTCACCTGCGAGCTCCCCACCAGTACATCCACGGGTCCGAGGTTTGCCTTCCCAACTCGAGCCAGTTCTCCCTTAATCCGAGCAGATGGAACAGAAGTCCATCTGGTGCCATCCCTTGCATTGAAGGCTAATGGTCTGAATGGCGTTCACCAACCCTCGCACATTCACCGCTCACTCGCCACTGGGAAAGGGATAAGAGTACACTTGTCAAGTACGACATGATTCGCAACTTCTGTAGATCTGTTGCTAGATTCTTCGACTCGGTTTGTGCAGATCACTGTATACCGGTACTCGTGCCACAAGGCCGGGCAACAGGGGCTTTCTGCTTCGCCGCTGTCTTGAGTAGTGCGTTCTTGTTGGTATACAGACAACCTAAATATCGGTAGGATCTGCGGAGAGAAGCGTCTGTCCGGCCCCAGGGCTAGCTATGGTTCGATATTGCCCCTCATGCTATGCACGCTTGAGATAGTGAGCGATATCCATGCAAGGAGCTCGGTGTATCACTAGATCCAAGTACTTGCTGCCGACAGATGGGACAACAAGCTTAGCTGAATGGAGCCGATGCCCCCCCAGACTTTCTACTGTTCTGTGTTGTGGGGCTTGACCCTGGGATGGTATTCACCCCTGTTGGCTTGTAGCGCTGGGTCCTTCGAACACTGTTACCAGTATCCCCAAGCACGTCGTCTTGCTCTCCACTATCACCCAAGCTTGGGTAGACTGTGTGGGGGATGTGCATGCCTTCGTGTCGTGCGTATAAGACCATCTACCACGCTTGTAGATGTTCCCCCCATGCCGTTTGTCCCTGCAATTCTCGATACGCGTCAACGGCACTTCACACAAACTTGAAAGGGACTATATTGCCGTCTATTGACGTCAAGTCCGATATAGTGATCAATCGCTCGTTCTGTGTTGTATGGACTGGTCCTCTCCGTGTTGACAGTCAGCCATTGCCCACTGTTTGCCACTGCATCTCCGAAGACTCACTGAAATTTCGCTCAGACAAATGTGTATATGAGCAAAGTCTGTGTGTCTGTGAAGCTACGCAGTTGAGGTGTGGAAAGGTGTACAAGAAAGCAGTAGCTACCCCGTCCCTGAGTCATGGACGAAGTACCTGAATTCGATGACAAGACGCTCTAGATCACTAGCGACGAGAGGTGGTAGGATGCATCATGGATGTGGATGCGCAGGTCTCATTTTGTGTCGGTGGAAAAAGCCGTCGCGGCGGAGAATTTATCGCAAAGTCTGCAGTGCTGAGTCTTGCGCAGTTGGAGAGCTCTAATGGATTGTATCACAGGATTGTTGGATACAATATCACTTTCAGAGAGTGCCAATGCAGCGAACTAGGGGTAAGTATGGGTTGGCCCATCTGCGATAGCAGGCATAGCTCACATAGCTTCAAAGAGCTTACACGGCAGGCTTCAAAATGGAAGATTGCGGCGAGCCATGGCTTCAGCACTGGCAGTTGTCATGGTATCTCGTAGCTGTTGAGCCTCCAGTTCGGGCAGCATATCAGACATGTCAGTGCATAGCTGCAAGAGGCCGTGAAGCTGCCCTTCCCAACTCGAACCAGTTCTCCCTTAATCCGAGCACGCACAGCACTGGGCTGGCACCTCAGCTTTGAGCCGACCTTCCCAAACAGGCAGTGCCAATACAAGGTATATTGCTTACGCGTACATCAAAACATCCGATCAGGCAGAGAGTCAACATCTACGATGCTGGCAAGGCGGATCGGCTTGAGTCCGACTCGGAGACATCTGCAACGTCGCTAAGTGACTATTAAGGGCGCGCACATCAAACATCGACAATTTAGCGACCAGCCGGACATGCAGCATCGGTTCGGTTACCATATTTACCCGACTACAACGTTCCTCGACCGGCAGCTGACAATCTTCCACGTGGGTAGAATCACCGTGGTGAACAAATCATTGGCATTTCAGACTCACAAATTCCGGCCATCGGTTCTGACGCCGAGATTCGGACGTCACCGTTTCCGTCGTCAATCGGCCCTATATCCTTTTGCAGAAAGCGCCATTGAAGTATCTCGAAGGACTAAATGTGCTCGCTTCATGTTGTCGCTTCTTGGATTGCTTGGGATGATGCGGAGGCTTGACGGTGGCGTCAGCGTCCTGGGACTTTGGCCAATGAGCCATGACGACGCTATATGAAAGAAGACGCCTAGTTAGGCCGCCACTGGGGCCGTTGTATGCCCAGGATGTACGGTAAGCATAGTCCAACGGGAGAGGCTTCGGGGGGCGTCAGATAAGCCTCTGTGAATCGGGTCGTGCCGAAACCGACAATTGCCGGAATTGACGACAACTGAGGGCGCGGGAAGTGCCTTGAACCATCTGGAAATGCTCAAAAAGTAGTTTGACTGATAGTTCAGACATGCTCTGAATCAACGCTGTTTTGCTCCGTCTCTGTCAGGTATTCCAGAGTGAATATCTGGCGTGAGTCTAGACAAGAGTGTACCCGACCTCGGTTAAATGAGGGCAATAAGGAGGTGTCAACCGAGTGGGTTCAATACGAAGAGGGAAAATCTCCGAGGCAGAAATCAACCGACTGGACTGGGGAGAAAACACGGCCTCCACTGGGACTGGGGAAAACAAGAGTCCCCAGGCGGGTCTGATTCGTTCCCCAACGAAATCCCCGGACCTCCGCATTCCCTGGTGGCAATCTTTACTCCTTTCAGTTTACACGGCCATGCAGGTCTCGCACCACCCTCATCCTAGACCCTCGCGATCTGGTACTTCCTTCAAGTTCCTTGTCCTCACGCCGCCTGTGACGCCATGACGTACCGCCCAATTGCATGAGTCCGGGATAGATGTTGCTTCGGCTCTGGGTCCTGCATCGGTATATAAGGTCACTTCGAGTCCCCCCCCCGAACTCGGCTCTCTGCATCCTTATTCCGGTTGCAATCCAGCAAGTGTTGGTCGTCCGGTGTGGTTCATTGTTCATCATGTATTGCATTACAAACATCTATAGTAAGTTCTTGGAGCTTCACAGCCTCATACTTCTGTGTTGACCTTCGCCTAGTTCTCGCCGCTTTGGGCACCATCGGAGGTGCATTGTTCGGCTTCGATGTCAGGTACGACTCCTGTCCCCGTTGGATTGGAATGGTAGAATATCATGAAAGCAAGTGCTGACTCCGAGTTCAGTTCCATGAGTGCCTGGATTGGCACCGACCAATATCTAGACTACTTCCATCATCCAGACTCAAACTTACAGGGTGGTATCAGTATGTCTCCCTCCTTCGACCGATTTGATTATCGCCTGAATCAGACTAACGGATTCCTTGAAGCGGCGAGTATGAGTGCCGGGTCCTTCCTTGGAGCACTGGCAGCAGGTTTTCTCTCGGATCATGTTGGCCGTCGCTATGCTCTCATGGTGGCCTGTTGTATTTGGGTGGTCGGTGCTGCCATCCAATGCAGTGCGCAGAATGTCGCCCACCTGATTGTCGGTCGGATAATCAGTGGTCTTTCTGGTAGGTGCCCTTTCTTCTCCACACGGCTATTGTGGTTTGCTTTTGTGTGCTAACCATCCACAGTCGGTATCACATCCTCTCAGGTCTGTGTCTATCTCGCCGAGTTGGCACCCGCCCGCATCCGCGGCCGCGTCGTCGGCATCCAACAATGGGCGATCGAATGGGGTATCCTCATCATGTACTTGATCTCATACGGTTGTGGTAAAGGAATCTCGGGTCCTGCAGCTTTCCGCGTGGCTTGGGGTATTCAAGGGGTTCCCGCATTGATTCTGCTCGCGGCCTTGCCCTTCTTCCCTGAGTCGCCGCGGTGGTTGGGCAGCAAAGAACGGTGGGAGGAGGCGCTGGACACTTTGGCGGCGATTCACGCCAAGGGTGACCGCAATGACCCGGTCGTCCAGGCGGAGTATGAGGAAGTGCAGGAAGCCGTGCGGGTTGCCCGGGAGGCCAAGGATGTTTCCTTCCTGGCGCTGTTTGGCCCGAAGATCTGGAAGCGGACCGTCTGTGGTGTGAGTGCACAGGTCTGGCAGCAGCTGCTCGGAGGCAACGTCGCGATGTACTATGTCGTCTATGTCTTCGACATGGCAGGAATGGTAAGATTAGAGCTTTCGATCGTCATAGTACCAGCTAACAGGGTCATTAGACTGGCAACACCACTTTGTACTCGTCTGCTATCCAATATGTCATCTTCCTGGTGACTACCGGTGCCATCTTGCCGTACATTGATCGCATCGGTCGTCGACCTCTGCTAATGACCGGTTCGATCCTCTGCATGGCCCTCCACTTTGCAACCGCGGGTATCATGGCCAGCTACGGCCACCATGTCGATTCCGTGGATGGGAACGCGAACCTGAAATGGTCGATCACTGGTGCGCCCGGCAAGGGTGTCATCGCGTGTTCGTACATCTTCGTCGGTATCTATGGTCTCACTTGGGCTCCTGCGGGGTGGATCTACGCATCGGAGGTGTTCCCGCTGAAGTACCGTGCCAAGGGAGTGGGATTGTCGGCGGCGGGTAACTGGATCTTCAACTTTGCGTTGGCGTACTTTGTCTCGCCGGCGTTCACGAACATCCAGTGGAAGACGTACATCATTTTCGGCGTCTTTTGCACGGTCATGACGGTGCACATTTTCTTCACCTACCCCGAGACCGCCGGTCGCTCTCTGGAAGATATCGACCTGATGTTTGAGGCCAACCTGCCGGCCTGGAAGACGGCGCGGCTGCCCGACCGATTCGGCGACGAGATCGAGCGCCAGCGACAGAAGACTGGCGATGCGGAGTTGGGCGAGAAGGGGGTGGAGACGACCCACAACGAGACGGTCTAGGGGAGAAGCTACTGAGTTGGTTAGAGCTAGAACCAAGGCATGAACTTAGTGCGAATAGAACCTGTCACTGTCTGTTTTGATGCAGTAGATTGTTTGGTCACTCACCGCCGGCGGTGTTAACAATGTTGCATGACATCATCGTAGAAGTTCATCTTAGCCGATATGGTCGGGCTGGTAGAAAACCATGATTATCGCTTTGACAGTATAATTGCATATGGCACATCAGACTTGCTGCTCTGTTCATGAAACACAATCAATCAGACATCTGAAAGTGTGGCGATGTGGGTGATGCCCGATGCAGTGATACTCCCAGTGATGATACGTGGAGAAATATTTGGCCTAGCGGGGACGACCGGGCTAACCAATTCTGGACATCCCGCTTTTTGCCCGAGATCTCAGGCACTCAGGCACATCCTGGCGCAGCGGACTACAGAACAGTCTCGGCAATGAGACCAGCCTGCCACTCCGGTCAGAAAGCCATGGTCATAAGTTGGGATAAATTACACTCCAGCTCTGCTAACAGATTTTGAAATGGTGCTGGGATTAATGGTACTTTTCTTTGGTGACACTATGTTCTTGATGCCGTCCTGGTGCCACAACGCCTGGAGATATATATTGTGCACGGGAAGCCCGTAGAGCACTAGAAGAGCCCCAACGCCGCGACACTCAATCTCGCATGCCACGTACTTAGCAGAAGCACAATACTCAGACTCGGAATTGGAACTTCGAATCGAGGCTACCAGATAGATAAACTTGGTGTCAAGCTCCAAGGCTGAACCCACATTGCATCTACCACAACGCACCGATTTGACAGGCACCAGATCTCCAGCTTTGCAATATTCAGTGGTCGAAGGATGGCCGGGCCCTTCAATTCTTCAGTCCAAGATTGCGTGGTGGGGCTAATCAGTTCAGGCCTAAGAGAGTCTTTATCGCAGATAAACTCCATCAGTGATGTCACCCCTCAGTAATCCACAGAGGTTAGTTTCAAGCTCGCCATTGCGAACAAGAGATTCGCCCTCCAGTCTTCCATGTGCAATTGACGGAACTGTTCACCTGAATGCTACAATTCGGAGCCTTTTCCCACACTCCATCCACATTCTTCGATCGTTCTGCATGAACTTGCCTGCTCCCACCTTCCCACTGCCATGTCCCCACATGCCCCACATCTCCCACTTCGATGCTGAATAACTTCTCGGTTCTCGCCCTCAGCTTCAGCTGTTTTTGAACTGGTGTTTGACTCTGTTCCGAGTTAGAAATCCCACAGTCGAGGTGATTTACGTGCATATCTTGTCATCTTTCGACATTTTGAGCTGTAAAGCTTCGTTCGCGCCGTTGACAACTGCGCAGAGTCGCAGCCGCGCATCCGACATCGGGGACGCCTTCCGCCTCGCTGCCCGAAATTACAGGCAGCAAGATGTCGCTCTCGAGCTCTTCGCCCAAACACTCCATCAACGGCGACAGCGAAGATGACAGTCGACACGACTCCAACTTGACGCGGACCGAGTCCATGCGCTCGGCCGCCGACCACTTCACGCGGTTCCACGAAATCGTCTTCGTGGTCGTGGTGTGCATGTCGCAGTTCATGACGCAGGCCGCGCTGAGCGTCAACCTCGCCCCGCTGGACATCATCGGCGACGGGCTCAACATCTCGCAACCCGGCATCCTGAGCTGGTTGATCGCCGGCTACTCACTCACCGTCGGGACTTTTATCCTGTTCTTCGGCCGGCTGGGCGATCTCTTCGGCTACCGCCTCATGTTCATCATCGGCTTCGTCTGGTTCGCGCTGTGGTCCATGGTCGCCGGCGTCAGCGTGTATTCGAACTACATCCTCTTCATCTTCGCGCGCACCCTCCAAGGCCTGGGCCCCGCCATGCTCCTGCCCAACGGCCTCGCCATCCTGGGCGCCACTTACCGCCCGGGGAAGAAGAAGCACATGGTGTTCGCGCTGTTCGGCGCGATGGCGCCCAACGGGTCCGTGATCAGCGGCATCTTCGCGGCCGTCTTCGCCCAGCTGGCCTGGTGGCCGTGGATCTTCTGGTCGATGGCGATCTGGAACCTGATACTGGCGCTGCTGGGCGTGTACGCCATCCCGCCCGCGCCGACCGACCCGCGCATCCGTACGCTCCCCCTGCGGGCCCTCTGCACAGAAATGGACCTCATGGGCGCAACGCTGGGGATTACGGGGCTGGTGCTGGTGAATATCGCATGGAACCAAGCGCCGGTGGTGGGATGGGAGCAGGCGTACGTGTACGTGCTGCTGATCGTGGGGCTGCTGATCATCGCGGGGTTTTTCGTCTGGGAGATCCACGTGGCGGAAAACCCGCTCATCCCGTTCCACGCGCTCAACGTCGACGTCTCGTTCATCCTGGCCTGCGTGGCGTGTGGCTGGGCCAGCTTCGGCATCTGGATCTACTACTTCTGGCGATTCCTTGAGGACATCCGCGGCGTGCGCCCTATTCTCGCGTCGGTTGAGTTCATCCCGCCCTCCGTCATGGGGATTATCGCCGCCTTCTCGACGGGCCATCTGCTGAGTCGGCTCCATCCGGGCTGGATCATGGTCATGGCGCTCGTCGCGTTCACGCTGGGAAATGTGCTGTCGGCGATCGCGCCTGTGCACCAGACGTACTGGGCGCTGTCGTTCGTCACGCTGCTGATTATCCCGTTCGGTATGGACATGTCCTTCCCCGCCGCAACGGTGGTGCTGAGTGACGCGGTGGGGAGGGAGCATCAGGGTGTCGCTGCGTCGCTGGTGTGCACTATTGTCAATTACAGTATCTCGCTGGGACTGGGGTTCGCGGGCACCGTCGAGGTGCATGTCAACCACGGCGGGAAGACGTTCGAAGATAAGTTATTGGGGTATCGTGGGGCATTCTATATGGGAATTGGGCTCGGGGGATTGGGGCTGGTCATGAGTGTGGTGTATGTGATCCATAGTCTGAGGAGGGGGCGGCGCGGTGGGAAGGGAACCGAGGACGCTTAGCTGCTAGCCTCTTTCCTCACCTTCGGACTCGCATTCTGTTTTGGTTAACAGGGTTCAAAGAATATATACAAGGCTATAGAACATAATTAATAGACCATTTTCGTTATCCTTGGACGTGTCCGGGTGGATTCGATTCAATCGGAACAGGGTAGTGACGGCTGATAGTTGTGTAGTTACCGAAGAAGGGACTATGCTGGCCAGCCACCTGTTGCAACTCAAGCTGTTGTGAGCACTGTTGTGGTTTACCGTACTTTGGCGAACGAAGCCGTGGTACTACCCTACAGTGAAGCCAAATTACAATAGTGAGAGTGTACACAGCTGTCAAAGCTCATTTATTATCCAACATAGCCACGCCAATATTTACAACCAAGTTAGACAAGCTCAACCTTCAACTTAGACATCGTAGGTGTGGGCCTGGACGTTGATGGTCTCGACGGTGAAAGTCTTGTGGTCGGAGGTCTTGAGGCCGGTGGAGCTGACCTCGTTGGTGGCCAGAGTGCCGGCGAAGGTGCTGTCGGCGGCGTTCAGGATGATGGTAGTGTCGATGTACTCTGCAAAACGATTAGATTGGGCTTGCAAAACAACAACGGGAAACTTACGGTGAGCGCGAGCAGTGCTCTTGCAGGCATCGTCCTGGCATTCGACGGCGGTACCCCAGCCCTGTGCCACACCGGAGCCTGTGGATGCTTAATACGATCCCTCTTGGGAATCAAGACCTGATAGAACTTACTGGTTGACAGAGTCGAAACAACTTTACCGTTGAGAGAGACGGTCTGGTCGTACTTGGAGGTGGAGTCGTTGTACTTGTCTAGATATTGTCAGTATTCCTTGAAATAGCAAAGAAGAGGCTTGACGTACACTCCATGGTCACCTTATCGCCAGCATTGGCGGGAACCTCAGTTCCACCGAGCTGAGTGCCTGGTTCAATTAGCACACCGTTGATGAATCATGCTTGGGGACTTACCTTGAAGAGTACTGGCCCAGATACACCACTGGCCAGACTTGCCACCGCAATTGCTGTATGTCGTTAGCTGTTTACACAAACACGCTATTGCAACTCCCTGCTTCACATAACATACGCGTTGGGGTCAGAGAAAGAGACAGCAAGCGCCTGGATCAGGTCACCACCGCTGGTGCCCATACCAGGCCACAGGGCCAGGCGGTCCGCCACGGGGCTGGGAACTTCAGGAAGAACAAGAGTAGTCTTGGCCTCGCGGATCCAGCTCTGAGTAGGGCCCAAGCTGAAGTACGGGCCGAATCCAATGGTCGACTGGGCGTTCGCCATGCCGAGAACGGCGAGGGCAGCGAGAGTTTCGAGACCGAGCATGGTGATAAGAAGGGACTGTTTGACTTGTGGTGGGCTTGCGAGAATGCACGAGGGTGACGAAAAACTGGGAGAAAGAGAGACTCGCTGTGAGCTTTATAGAATGTCACAGAGACGGCGGAGGGAGCTCTAGTCTGAAAGGGGTCGTTTTCATCACGGCGATGTGTCCGAGACGGGCTCTTCAAGTCCACATGGAGGATTAATGTGTTTCGAGTCGGCACCTTTCACACCAAAATCAGTGCGGACCGGGGTCAGAGGTTGTCTCAAGAGAAGACAAAGCCCGCCTTACCGGGAGAAATCAGGAACAGCGGCAGATTGCTGGTCCCTGGATGGGGATGCGTGGTCTGAGCCAGGCTCTAGTGTCAATCCGATACGTTTTCTCCACCGCTGTTTCAACCCAAGCCCCTGACTCGGGAGCCGTGGATCGCTACCATTTTCGGCATACTTCATAGACAGGGAAAGAAAGCACAACGAAGACAGAAACACATATTTGATGCCAGTTAAACTATCCACGAAGTGTGTACATGAATGAAGCTAAACGTGTGGGTGTCGTTCAGTGAGAGGTGGACGGATGTGAGGAAAAGACAGAAACGGAGAGATGTTCGGCAATCATGGAGGGTTGCCGCCTGCCGAAAGCTTGGCCTCGCCGTACAGAGTACTAGACCTGACTATGCGACTTTAATTTCTCCAGCCGCGAAGCATATTAGCCTGAGACGCGAAGTGTCTTACTTGATTTGATCCTTCATGGGGTTGCAGAATATATTGACTACCAGGTCCATTCTTCCCCATTCCCATTGGGAAGATAGTGGTTGCCTCCTTGTCCAGGACTCCAGGTTGAATGCAATCTATTCTCCGCTCCGACTCAATCCTTCCATTTTGTACTTAAGATTGTCCGGCTTGGACTCCGCGTCTCAAGCGGACACGGCATGAAGGACCCCTTTGACAGCCTTGTACCATAGCTAGTGCTATTTACTTAATCTAAGCTATATTGTGGCTCCGGTTAGAACGACACCGTTTGACGCTTAACTCCGGTCCAGTGGACAACTCGCGTGTGACTAAAAACACAGTAGTCATACACTATATCTGAACATTGACAACATTACAAGAAGACGGTAGTTACACATATTATGCCGACGAAGAATCTATAACAACAACTCCCAATACTCCCCTACCGACTTGAACCCCAACTTCTCATCTTCCTCCGAGGACACTAGCTTATAGCCCTCCTTCTCATACAGGCGTCGCGCGGAAACCAAGACACTATTTGTCCACAAGCGAATTCGCGAATAACCCGCCTGGCGCGCAAACTCCGTACATTGTCGAATCAACGCCCGACCCAATCCCAGTCCTCGAGCGCTCGGCTCCACGAGCAGCAGACGTAGCTTTGCGGCATTGCAGTCGGATCCCCGATCCTTGACCAGCATAACACAGCCCAGGAACTCGCCATTGCGGTCGGCGATCCAACAGCGTTCGCAATCGGGATCGTAGTTTTCGACGAAGTCGACGGTGACGCCGGCGACGAGAGCCTCGAAGCGCTCGTTCCAACCGTATTCCTGGGCGTAGAGGGCACCGTGTCGATGAACTATCCATCCCATGTCACCCGGACGGTGATGGCGGAGGGTGTATGAATCGGTTGTCGTGGAAGTCATCGGATCGTGTCAATGGAGTGCGTTGTTCGGATAGAGAGAAAGATCATGAGACAAATTGATCATTAAGCCATGAGACAATGATCGGATAGAGTGTGAGATAAGAATGTTTGGCACAAAATTTGAGGACATGTTGTTAATATGCCACGTCTAGATGGAAGGACTTTATATGACTGTTGAGCTGCATTTCGGCAATTTTAAAGTTGGCCGTACGCTAGACCAAGTTCGGTGCCAAAAGTCCCCCCCTGCTGACTCATAGCCAGTCAAAAGAGTCGAAAACGCAGCATGGAGTAGAGTGGATCTATTCTCAGCGAATGGGAAAGAGCCAGTCCCGGCGGGACGTGAAGCTGGCCGATCGCAAACTTTTCCTCTCCAAGTAATCTTATTGAACTACATAATACGATGCCATGCAGGCTGGGAGTACAGAAGACGGTTCGCAGAGGCCCCTACAACAGGCGAGCAATCGTACTCGCCCGAGGATTACTTTGGGAAACAAGAGACCAGTAGCGTGAGTCCCAGTCCAACATGTACTGTACAAGGTCTCGCATCCATGATCAGGCCTAATCAACTCGGGAACGAACTAGTTGCCACAGATGCCATGCTCAGAAGGTCAAGTGCTCGGGTGAAACACCCTGTTCCAGATGCAACATGGCTGGGTGTGCAAACGAATGCAGTTACGTAGTCCGCGATCGAAAAGTCCGCGTTGACGAAAGGTATGGACCAGGTCTCCGGTGGTGGAGCACGGGTCCGAGCTGACGTGCGATTAGCTATCTCGAACGCTTGATTGAAGACAGCGAGGAGCTCCGTCAATACCGCTTGAACTCCAGGAATACCATCTGTAATAGCCTAGAAAGCGGCCATCCATCCACTGAAAAGAACGATTTCAACCCCCACAACCCGCTGCTGGAAGACCGGCCATGGTTCCAGACACATGAAGGGTTGGCGCTCCCCGTCTTTATCAGTGAAGCGGCCTGCACAGGATTTGCTACGCGCCTCTGTCAATGTCTCGACGGTGAAGGCATTGTTGTTTCACATATTCCCCGGATGCAATATGTTGCAGAGCCGACACTTAACCAGCTTTCACAGACCGGAGTCCAATGGCCCAGCCTGAGTCGTGCGCGCTTGCTGGTCAAGACTGCGCTGGGTCACATCAGCCCACCGTTTCATGTTGCCTTAGTGAAAAGCACCATTGAATATCTTCATGGCATCTATGAGCGAAGGGCTTTCGATGATCCAGTCCTGAGTTGCAAGTACTTTGCTCTTTTTGCTCTGGGAGAGTTATACTCGATTTCCAATGACCGAACCACTCAGGGCATGGTGCCTGGAATGGCCTACTATGCTCGAGCCATCGGATTAACTCCCGTGCTGCCCGAGAGACCTACTATCATGCACATCGAGTCCCTTCTGATGCTGGTAAGTCTAAGCTTAGGACTATACCATTCTCCACTAACTTCTCCAGGCTCTTTATAGTCAGTCCCTCAACCGACAGCATTCCGCATATCTTATGGTCGGAACGGCGCTGCGCTTTGCACTATTCCTCGGGTTGAATCATAACATTCCTGACTGTCACTGCCCAGATCGAAAAGCGCGGGAACATCGTGCCCGCCTTTGGTGGACAATCTACATCTTTGACCGATCCTGGGGTCTCAAGCTTGGGCTTCCAGGGCAGACCAACGACGAAGATATTCAAGTCGGCCTACCCATTGATCTTGATGATGAAGTCTACCGCGACGAGTTTGTGGATAGCGCGTATCAAGTAGCGTTCATCAAATTAGCCCGAATCTCCACTCAGATCATGCGAACGATCTATAGCCGCAAACAGTTCCCCGAGACCTTTCTACAAAGAGAGCAGAGCATCCTTCTCAAATTGCAGCAGTGGATGCAATCGCTGCCCGAGCATCTACGCCTTCACACAAGCAATCATAACCCCAAGTGCACCATCCTCATTCACCTGCAATTTAACTACGTACGTCACTCGCATTATCTCTCAATCGCGATCCGTACTGACCATCACAGTGCGTCATCCTTGCCATTCGACCAATCCTCCTAGGCATCCTGAACCACCTCACGTCCGGTCCAGAAAGCACTATCCGCCCGACCCTCGTCGCTTTGAAAGATGCGTGCATTCATTCCGCACGCCACACTTTGATTCTCTGTGCGGATGAATGGACGAACGGCTCCTCCTCCACCTACGGCTACGCCTTTGCTCAATACATCTTCACCTCGGCTCTCATTCTGATAATCTCGAGCCTTCTCCCTGGCGGAACGGCAGAGGATTTTGCCTCAGTGGATACAGCCGTCGAGATGTTAAACTCCCTTGTCGCTAATGGCAGCCTCGTCGCGGATGACCTGTATCAGCATCTCATTCGCGCCCAGAACTGTTTGCGGACTGGGCGCTTTGCATCGCGGTTCCCTATTACGGAAAGTGAGACTAATCATTACCTTAACACGTCGTTCTCACCACCTGATAACTTCTCACATAATCCCAATCTTGACGTGCAGTCTTTGAACCCCTCGACCATGATCCACACACCCGGTCTAGGGAACGCAGTGACCGGAGATCCGATGTACTTGACCGCTGAGATGGCGCTATATCAACCGCTCATGCAGGACTTTCTTACCCAGTCGGTTGGGGATCTCGGGTGTTTGGACATTCCGGAAGTTCCTGCGGCAGGCTCGGATGTCTGGCCCGGACTTCCGCTATGGACTACCTGGTGATCTTGGTGTAGGAACCGGGGTCTGGTTAAGATGCATGAGGACCCTACAAACTACCATTCTTTGTATACTGTTGGAAACCGAGGGGATAAGTCTCAAGAATTTCTACTCCTTTATGAGTCGAAAAAACATAATTAGTCAGATTTAGTCTCCCAACGTCGGTATTCAGTGATGGCGTAACGATGTTCATGTATTGATCATAAATCCAGATGTAGAGTTACTCCACATAAAAGCAACCGGGAGCAAGTCTCTATCTAACCAAGATGAGTCTAAGTTATGTGGTCTATCGTCTACATTTGCAGGCGGTGGCCGCTGTACTTGCGCGGCTCGAGCGAGAAGCTGCTGACATCCGCATCAGTCCGTTCAGGGAAGCCCTCAAGCGACCGGGCGTAGGTCGCGATCGAGTGACCCACAAGCTGTAATGAGAGCGTTAGTAGGTATGAAGTGTAGACAAGCATGTGGACATACCTTCGTGTTGATTTCCCATGCCGTGAGGTTGACATTGGAGACATCATCACACAGCTGGTGATAGCAGCTATCAAACCACTCACCAGCCTTACCGCCAAAGAGGGCCTCTTCCTCCTTGGTCTTGACACCTTCGGCTCCCGTGGCGATGCCTCCTCCGGGGATGCCATGACGGATGAATGCATCGTAGTCGCTGCGGCCATCGAACGGGATGTAGGTGTAGTTGAGGTCGTGGGCCGCATAGTAGTCAGTGTAGAGGTCGCGCAGCTCCTCCGACCCGACGGGGTTGACCGCATTGGTTGCGTTGTAGACCTGGTATGCGAAGTTGGGCGATCCGAGCATATCGTAGTCCATGAAGAGCCGAATTTTACGATTCTCCTCCGCAGACAGGTTCTCCACATAATAGTTCGAACCAAGCAGGCCTTCTTCCTCGCCGGCCCACCAAGCCAAACGCACGCAGTTGTTGACACGAAACTGGGTCAGTAGTGTGGCTAATTCGAGAAGGGTCAGACTGCCCGAGCCGTCGTCGTTGATACCGGGGCCTTCGGCTACGCTGTCACTGTGGCCGCCGGCCATGACGCAATTATCCTGATCGCCGTCAACGGTTTGAGCGATGATGTTTGTGGTGATGATGGTCTCCACGATGCCGTCAATGTACGCAATGCCGTCCACCTTCTCGCCCTTCTTCAGCTGCTCGAGGACTGGGGCGGCATCGCTGTCAGAGATGCCGAAAGTGGCGACATGGTCTGGTGTCGGCGTGCCTAGTGTTCCGGAGAGATCCCCCTTCTCGTTGTTGTACACCACCGCAGCTATCGCGCCCGCTTTGCCGGCCAGGTCGGATTTGGTCCCGAACGGGCATGTTCCTCTGCTGATAAAGGCGATCGCACCGGACACCTCGGGGGGATAGTCAGACGACTCGCATCCAAAGTTGGCGACTGCCGCCAAGGGGCCGTAGACAGGCTCCTTGTTCTTTGTGGGGGGCGTCAAGCCCATCGGGGTAGCTGAGGACGGCACCGTGTGGCCAAGGACGAGGCGCGACTCGAAAACATTACCGGTCACCGCAGGGAAGGACTGGTTCGTGATGGTGTAATAGTCACCGAGCTCAACAAGGTTGGAGTACACGTAGTCCAGGGTTCCGAGGTGGCCTAAGTCGAATTGTCAGTAGGTGACTCACAGCAGCAGCGGAGATGGGTGACGAGGGCACAGCACCTTTGCTGCCAATAACCCGCGTGGGGTGCTGATACTCCTCCTCTCCAAGCTTCGCAATTTCGTAGAGTTCCTTGGCCCGTTTGAGCAGGTTTTCTGCCTTCACTTGCTCCTGCAGCAGCTCCGAGCTGATGAGCTGCTTGCTTGATGTGGAGAGCCCGGACTGAGGAGCTTGAGAAGCTTGGGGAGCTTGGAATAGGGGCAATTGGAGAGCTCCGACCGGCCCAAGAAGGGCGGGAACAATTGAGAGCTTCATAATAAAGCTCTACTAGATGCTGGATGAGAGATAAGATCGATAGAGCAGAGTGAATGAGAACGAAGAAGAAGAGAGAAGGAGGAGGGAGGAGAAGGAGGAAGAGGTTGGGGAGACAAACAAGCCGGGGGAAGGTCAGCTGATAAGCGATAAGATAAGCTAAACCACAGATCGCGTGACCTCCCGATTGGGCATATGCGGATTCTCTAGATCAGGATTAGCGGGAGATGGCGGGCGCCTCTCCATACCTAGCTCCGTAGGTATTCCAGTCACTTTGCAAGTATTTGGTAGCAGCAACATGCAGGTCCAGGGCCTCAGGACTGGTCTTGTCGCCTTTTGCCCGGCGATGGCTCCCTTCTGGGAGTGTGTGTCTGGCAGATCGATGATGCAGTGGAGTCGAACCCTTCCCCAAAACGGAGATCCAATCGCACTGCTATCGGAATGAACGGCTCAAACCTTCTATGCGCGTCATTGTTACAAGATGTTACATATGCCCACATACAAAAGCCCGCGGTCGCACAAGAGGTCATGTCTGTCTGATGATAACCAGGAAGAACCGCGACAACCCTCCGCACAATGTCGCTCTCCTATCGGGAAGCGCTGGACGCGATCCGCTGCGAGTCCGAACGCGATGCGGTACGCTTCCGGTCGTATGCCGAGACAGTTACCATATACAAAGCCGTGAATCGAATCTCCCATATGACCTATCGATGTCATGAATCGACACCCAGATTCGACACGTCCGCCATGGATGGTTATGCGCTCAGTTCGGCGGCAACACGGTCGGCAGCCTCAGATAGCCCAGCCATATTTCGCGTCTGCGGCACGATAGCGGCAGGAGAAGAGCCATTGTATCTCGAAGAGGACGCTGTTTCAGACATCCAGCCTTGCGTTGAAATCATGACGGGTGCACCCTTCCCGCAATCTACTCGCAATCAGGCTTTCGATTGCTGTGTACGCCTGGAGGACGTCCTGCTAGTCACTGTTTCAGGATATCCCTGTATCAAGGTCGAGAAACAGGCGACATTCCAACAGAACAGACGGTTAGCAGGCGAGGACTTCTCGAAGGGTGATATCCTGGTCTCTGCGGGGGAGGTGATCCAGCCATCGCACATCATGGCGCTCGCATCGGCTGGCGTCCACGAGGTTCGAGTAATACGAAGGCCTGCCGTTGGCGTGATTTCGACCGGAACAGAACTAGGCAAGCGCTGCATATCCAGCCTGCATCGCATTCCAGACGCCAATGGGCCCTACATCACCGCTAGCCTGCAGGAGCAGGGGTTTGAAGTTGACTTCCTTGGCATACTGGAAGACAACAAGGAAGCAACTACACGTGGGATTCACAAGGTTTTGAACATGAATCGATATGACATCCTGATTAGTTCCGGGGCAGTATCCACAGGCAAATTCGACTTTATACCGTCTGCTTTACAGTCACTTCAAGTTCGTCAAGTCTTCCATAAGATCTTGATTCGACCAGGACACCCGGCCCTTTTTGCAAAAGTCCCCAGTGCAAGAAGTGCACTTGATGATTCAGGTGCCAGTGATTACATGGATGAGGTACCATTCTTCGGGCTCCCAGGCAACCCGGTAGCCAGCGCAGCTTGTCTGCAGTTCCTGGTAGTGCCGTACTTGAGGTTTCTTCAGGGCCAACCGCTGGAACCCGTGCTGGAAGCACGGGCAATAAAGGCCGAGGATGCCAAATCGTCAGTTGCGTACAATATGGAGCGGGCGGCGTCGCAGGCGCTGTTCAAGGTGCCGAAACATCTTGACGTATTCCGACCTGGGGTAATAAATCGTCACAGCGGAGATCGATTAGAAGTGACCCCGATGGAGCACAGTTCGTCGAAGATCAAACCATTCCTTGGCGCCAATTGCTGGATTCACATTCCAGCCGGCGTCGACGAGATCAATCCGGGAGACACGGTCAATATTGTGGCCAGTCACTGACCAGCGATACTTTGACCGTCTGCGTTGTGGCCATCTTTGAGAGCTAATGCTCTTTGCCATTCTGTGCGATTATTGGTATTAAACAGCCACCGTTCATCCAACGGCCTTATTCCACATCCTTGCACAGCTTTTATAGCAGACTTCGGACCGAGAATGCCCTTCTGAACATTGCTTGCCAGTAGACGCAGGGCCTGAGGCGTCCACAATGCCAAAAGAGGCTCATACCAACCCTCTTGGTTTTCAAAGCACACGACTGGAGCTTCTTCCGAATGTCGAAGCAACTGCCTCAGTGCGTTCGTTGTCAGGAAAGGATAGTCGCATGCGATCACCAGCCATTTTGCCTTGGGATCATGCCTGTATGCGGCCAACAGCCCCGCGGCTGGTCCTATATCGCTGCCATCGTCTCCGCTTGCATTGTCGTCATAGATAATCTGGACGCAGAGCTTTTTATGGTGAATTTCCAGGCCAAAGCTGTCGGTCCCGTAGGTTGTTATATCCGGAAGAGCTTGGCTGGCGGCTTTGCTTCGCATAGACAGATAAATTGTATCTGATTCAGGTAGAGCGTCATGAAGCACGGCAATCAATTGTCTATACATTGGCACATCTCCCTGAAAGGATAACAGCTCCTTTCGAGTTTTCATTCGGGAAGAGGTTCCACCCGCGAGGATCAAGCCCTTTACCGACTCCATCTCTGGCTCTCACTCTTTGTTCTGATGATTATTACACGGATTTCTTGGAGATAATAAATCGAGTTCAATAATATCATTGACGTCATGAATTCTGACATCATTATGGGTAGGTCAGCCGTTGAATTGACTTTACGACTTTGACTAGCGCCCATCCTAATGAGTTATACCACACGTATTAGCAGCGCAAGGTTCCAGCCAAGCTCGAATCCGGGCGGCGCAACTCCTCGGGCAGCGCCATGGGAACCAGAAGGGTTTGTGGGCTCTTAACCTTGATCTGCTGCGCTATCCACGCCTTTTGTCGAAGGATGTTTGCCAAACTGTTGTTGACCGCCGCTACGAACTCCGTATCCCACAATGCTTGACTAGCTGGAAGCAGCGCACTCATGTGGTCCTCGATATGCGTCAAGAACAGCTTCAGGGATTGGAGAGCCGCAAGCGCCTCATACGGATCGCTCGCCTCAGTCGTGGGTATCAGCGCGTCCACGAGTCGCTGGGTAACCGCTCTGCCATACTGCTGGGCTTCGTGATACTTCTTTACCTGCGGTTGCAGTAGATCCAGAATCTCTCTGGTCAGCCGGTTCAGGACTCGAAGCCCCGACTGTACTTCGAGATCGTGGATAAGCCGCGGAATGAGATGGTCATAGAGTTCAGCCAATTTGATGACAGCTTCCTCGGTCGCGCCCAACCACAGCTCCAACCGGCGCTTTCGTTCACCTCGGTCGCCACTGACCGTCTCTGGGCAGCTGGTATCTGGCTTCTTGTCTTCAACAGCAGCCATTGCTTCTGACAGTCCTTCTCCGGCTTCGATTTGGTCTTCCCCTTCTTTCTGCACGCATTTCTCAATCCGAACAGCCCCGGATTTGAACATCGGCTGCTTGGAAATTGGGTCCCATTGCTCTGCAAATATCGTCAGTCTCATCCTTACAGGAAGTTATGCAACTAGCCAGGCAGTATACTATACCTATGGTAAGTTCGTTCGCTGCACGAGCACGTCCGTCACTATCGAGATCCCCAAAATGGAATGTGATGAACACGTGGCCATGTTCAATGTCGCCTATGGAAACAGGCAGTTGAACTTGGCCCCTCCGAGACTTCACCACCACCGTCTCCCCCTCCACCAGCTGTAATGCCTGTGCATCAGCTGAGGAGATCTGCACCGATGGCTCCTTGTATGCCTGTTGGAGGCGCCGATTTCGGCCCGTTTTAGTACGCGTATGGAAATGATAGACATTGCGCCCGGTTGACAATCGCAGCGGGAAGTCCTCGTCTGGCTCTTCGAGCGATGGCTGATAATGAGCAGACTTGAGGATTGCTCTCCCAGCGGGTGCCATTGCCTTGTACTGGGCTTGCGTGAGGGGTGCCCCTGTTTGCAGATCATGACCATAGCTCTCACAATAATCTTCATCCGTGAAAAACTTCCCGTCATCGAAAAGGCGCTCTCGACCTAAGGGGTGTTTAGCCGTACACGGCCAGGTGATACCAGATCCACCCTGCAGTTTTGCGTAAGAGAGGGCACTGCAGTCGCACGGCCTGTTGAAAGACATACGCTTCCACGCCTCGAACACTTCTTCCGGCTCTTTATACGGACACAGTGGGTTGCCTTCTTTGTCTTTAAACCCCATTCTCGAAGCAAAATCCAGAAAGATGTCTAAATCAGACCGGGCCTCCCCAGGGGGCTCCACAGCTTTCTTGGTGAGATGCATTGTGCGGTCGGCGTTGGTAAAACACCCGGTCTTCTCAGCCCACTGTGCGGCGGGCAACACAACGTCGGCCACTGCCGTCGTCTCGGTCGGAAAGATATCCTGGCATACCAAGAACAAGCCTGGCTTTGTCAAGAGCTTACGCACCTTGGGGAGATGCGGCAGGCTGACCAGCGGGTTCGTGCCCGAGACCCATAGCATCTCGATACTCCCGTCATCGATGTATTTGAGCATATTCTCAATGTGCGTGGGCTGATTCCAATGGGGCATCTTAATGTAGTCGATGTTCCAGTAGTCTGCGATCTCCTGCATATGCGCTTTGTTCTGGTGATTACGAAACCCAGGAAATTCTCCGTCGCATCCTGTTTCCCTGTTGTTTTGCGCCGTGGGCTGCCCGTTCATCTGCAGTATACCCGAACCAGGCTTGCCAATGAGTCCTCGGAGGAGATTAATGTTATTGATCTGACATGCACTCGCCGTCGCCTGGTTTGACTGATAGACACCCTGCAGTGCCGTTGACAGAAGTGTTTCGGTTGTGCCAATGATACGAGCTGCCTCCTCCAACTGGCCCTTGGGGACGCCGGTGATGCTTTCCACATATTCAGGGGTGTATTTTTCTACCGTTCTCCGCAGTTCTTCTGCTCCAATGACGTATTTGTTAGTGTATTCAGAATTAACCCATCCGTTCTGGAATAGACGGTTCTGGATCCCATTCAGCAGCGCTAGGTTTGTCCCATTCTTGGGTGCCAGGTGGACGGTGGCCCGCTTTGCAGTCTCAGACTTCCTCGGATCGACAACAATAAGCTTGGGTGGATCTGGACCATCGAGTCTGTCCAGAATACGGGACCAGAGCACCGTCTGTGTAGCCGAGACATTGTGACCGACCATGAAGAGACAGTCGGTGTAGTCAACATCGGAGTAGGAGCCTGGCTGGCCGTCGGATCCGAAGGATTCTCTCATCGAGGCTGCCGCTGTCGCTGTGCACAGCCTGGTATTTCCGTCCCTGCGGTAATTAGCTCAAATTCAGGAAGGTTACGACGTTTACAAAGTCGTGCTATTGTCGATAATTGAGTGCGCAAACATCTCCAAGTGTACGAAACGTACTGGGATTAGCAGGGCAGAAACATACATATGCAAAGTATTTAACCCAGCCTTTCCCACCATGGCTAGTATATAGTACTCCTCCAGAAACAATTGTCCAGAGGTATAGAACCCAATGCCATGATTAGTGAGGCGGGAACGAATCGCCTGAGTGCGTTGGACAATGAGATCCATCGCCTCATCCCAGGTGGCGCGTTCAAGCTGGCCATTCCGCCGAATGAGCGGCCACTGAAGTCGGTCTGGATGTGAGATCGCCGTCCACCTGTAGATGAAGCCTAGCATTAACCCACGTACTGCGCATCGGTCATGGATAAGTACGTACCCGTGCAGTCCTTTGGGGCCCAATCTGCCCTTGTTGACGCGATCACTGACGCGACCGCGCACCCCGACTACCTTGCCATCCTTGACGCCAATATCCATCCCGCAGCCGTTACTGCGTCAACCATTAGATTACAGGCGATAACGGGGAAATGGTTAGTGAAATGCTGACCTGCAAAGCACACAGGCGCTTTGCACCCATTTTTCAGGAGTGTCAAGAGTATGTTCATCGCATCGAGTCGGCCATTCGTGCTTGTAGGGGGTGCGAGGGCCCCAAATGTCCTGGATGGAGTCCCGCGTCTCGTAGGGCTGAGGCATCGTGACGTGGTAGCAATGCGGGATATGCGCTATCTTTCCTGTGGGATTGGGGGAGAGGCTGGAGAGGCTTGGATTTAAGGCGGGTTTCCAGGGCAATACCTCAGATAACAGTTTTCTCGTTCACAGCATCATGGAAATTGTTTTGCTACCTGCGAGTAGCACAAAATGAAAAGGATTGATGATGGCTTCGCTACGGAGCCGCGGACCAAGGCGGAGGTGACATCATACAAGCTTCATTCAAACTCTGGAATGTGGATTGAATTGGCACATCCAGCAGAAAGACGATCTACAGTACATCTACGTCGATTTCCACAGAAGGGGAAATGCATGTATACATCATGTATGTATTGAAATGATCTACTCTCCTCGATAAATCAAACGCGGGAGGATCGTCCTCACAGATTGCCCGTCCAAGGATCCCAGGCCTACATGTCCCTCGAATTCGCTCATACCCTCCAAGTTCTTTTCGCGCACAACGGTCTTAAGGATAGTTATCAGCTTTGCCAGCAATGTGTCCTCAGAAATCTGGCCTTTGTTCTCTCGGGTCTTCAAGATTTCGGCCTCTCCGGGTAGCGGATGCAATCGATCCCGGTTTCCTGCTTGTGCAAGAGGGCTCCCATCCGCGAAAATAAGATGCGGAACACAGCACGGGTGAAGTTTGCCATAAGGGAAATACCGTGCTTTCAGTAACTTCAGGTCCTCACTATACGCATCTCGGAACCGAGTAAGAACCTTCCATGCGACTACATGGAGTGTTAGCCAGGGTATCTTGAACTCGAGCTGTTCGGCTTTGACATGCCGACTCAGCAGATGAAGAAACTCGGTATTCGTTGGCCTACCACTAGAGCGAGCGGCGGGTTTCTTGTCTCTAGCCAGGGTGCCAACACACAGGCCACTGAAGTGATCAATTAGACCGCCGTCACTCTCCGAGAACCGGGACTCACTAAGAATATGTTCAACTTCCTTGGCAGTCCACCGTGGTCGCTCCGGGGTGGTGCATCGCTCTGTAAGCATGCAGGTGACTTCGGCATGTGGTTGAAACTCGTAGGCCTTGCTCAATCTCCCGGTCTTCCGGCTAGAACGCTCGCTCAAGGTGGCCTGAACGGCGGACATACCAATGGCAAACTTGAATGACCGGTAGAAATCATCCCGAGTGTTGGTTTGCCCACTACCGATCACATTAGGGTGGAATATCATCGTCAACGGCACGTCTGGCCACAGGTTGCCATCGAGTAAGCCCTCTTTCTGCCCTGCATTGTAGAGATGACAAATCCCCAGCACTGCCATGGATTGGTTGACAAATTCCAAAATTATAATCTGTGCCAGGCGCTTGAACTCGCAGAGCAATAAACCGGAAAACTGAGGATGGATCTTCAGCAATTGGAAGGCCGGAGTCTCTTCTCCCTCGAAGCCATCCATTCCGTCGTAGTCATTCCTCTCCTGGCTGAGAATATCGCATTCGACTTGGTTTAGCGCCGAGAGAAGTGGCGTAAGGATCACCCATTGTATATCTTCAGAATGACACTCTATAACCCGCTCGACATCTTTCCTAATTTTCTCCATCTCTGCTTGCAGTTCATCAAACGCTTTGTGGACGTCAACGCCCATGGCACAGCGAGTTTGGTAGAAGAGGGTTGCAGCCGCGAGAAGGGGAATGGAGACCTTTCTTACCTTCATTGCTGACCGCAGCTCACGACTGAAAGCATCTTCGACAGGAAATCTAGCCTCACCTGTTTTGGTTCATCTTCGCTTGATTTGGAAGTATAGGGATCACCTTGGCGAATGAGCAAGGCGACCTGACCTGGTGGTCTCTGCTCAATGTATTGAAGGAAAATTTTCATCAACACGCGGTATTGACGCAACGCAAATTCCCAGTCATCGAACTCTGGTGATGTTACTTTTCCTAGGTCCTTCATCAACTCACACAGGTCATGGACCGAACCATGAAAGGGTTGGAAAATCTCTTCCGCCTCCGCCACCAACTGTGAAACCAGACTAACGGCTGTCTCACTTGCAAGGACGACAGCCTCAATTCTAGTGGCATTGCGCCTGTAATACCCCCATTGCGCAGCCACAAACCGGTGCATGGCCCCTATATCCTCGAGTATCAGGCGCAGGGCGAATTTTGCGTCGGCGAGGGTGCGTGGTGGCTCAGCTTCGTAACGTACTTCAGGAGCTGGGCGAGGGGCGTCTGGCGCGTTCAAGAATGATTCGGAGGGTTCGTGGACCTCCAACCCTTCAAACTGGTTCTTCTCTTGAGCAGTGAAACGTTCATCCGGAGCTGCCGCGGGTTCCGTTGCCATGAGTTGCCTCAATTTCTCGAGAACGTATTCCAGCACCTAGATAAAGTACTGATGACGCTGATCGGATCCCTGGTCCGCTCCCTGAATCTTTTGGCCGTGCTTGCGCCGGCATTCAATCGCTCCCTCGAGCCGCGTGATGAGTTTCCGGGGAACTTGCACGATCGCAGCTCCGCTCGCAGCGATTCTGTCTGCAAGCTCGGCGTATTCATTGGACGTGACAAAGCATTTCGGTGGTTCTGCCCCTTGAGCTGCAGCCATGGCAGCAGCTTGCGCATTTTTCCTTGCTTTTCCTTTCAGTCATCCAGGTTGTTTCTGCTTGGTGAAACCTGGTGCATTGTTGGCTAGCTATTGGGCCACATAGTCGGTATCCCGCTTATACTGGCAGTATAGACTGTTTGTGAATGTCAAGCCGTGCATTTTTAAAGGCGGTTGACCAAAACAACTCAACTGAACTGTCGATGTGTGTGTGCGGGAGCAGATGCTCTGCCAATATTGGAGGTATTGGACTGACTGACTATATAGTGTCGCATTTCCCTTGTGCAGAGACAATCCTTTGACTCGGCCAAGAGTGGCCTTCAATGCGATCGACCATTGTCTGGAAGTGGCCCAAAGGACCAGAGTAAGGACAATGGCATTGATCACCAGCTCTGATCAAAAGGTCTAGTCGGAACTTGTAGCTTCGCAGGTTGGACACTATCCAGAGTGCAAAGAAAAGAACCAAGCTAACAAAGCAAGCCTCTCTTTCTCCGTCAGAGGCAGGGATAATTCAAGGAGTCCATACCAGAAACCAGGTCAAGTGGTTATGCCGACTACCTGCACTCAGAGTACCACAAATCATGATTTAGGACTGGTTTTAACACTTTACACCTGTTGTGTTACTGCCTCTCGGCGTAGTGCATTGGTGCACGTTGTTGCCACTCCGGCCAAATCGCTCTTTCCTGACTGCATCATCATATTTCACGCATCTGTTGAACTGGACACCCAATGTACTGTACTCCGGAGTAAGCTATTTAACTTGCCCACATATGCTCTAAGATTCATTTTGTCATTAATCTATTAACTGCTCGACGTCTCTACACGGCGCCTAACGCTGTTCCTTACCTTCCAACAACCGAAATCATGGGCGCGACCAGCATTTTGGATCGACTCTCAGCACTCGACACTAATACAGTCTCGGATGCATTGGGTTTCCTCGGCCTCAAGGGGGCGACTTATGGCCTCCGACCGCTCTGGGACTGTCCGAAGATTGTCGGACGTGCCAGCACCGTGAAAGTCGGTCCTAAGACAGATGCTGCATCCACCACTCATCTCCTCACATCGGTCATCGATAGGGTTAAGATCAACGATTGCGTCCTTTTCATAGCCGGCGGGATCGATGGGATTCCTGCTGGGGCGATATTCTCGCCAACGCTTCCAAACTGAAGGGAATTCGCGGAACCATCATCGACGGAATGAGCCGGGACATTGGTGGCAGCCGAGAAGTGGGATATTCTGTCTACGGTTGGGGAGTGACGATGATCAGCGCGCGGAATCGAGTCGTGCAGCTCGACTCGGGCACTCCGCTGCAGATGCGCGGCGTCACTGTCCACCAAGACGATTATGTGATCGCCGATCGCTGCGGAACTGTTCTTGTGCCAGCTGCGCGCATTGAGAAGGTTTTTCATCTGGCGGAGCGCATCGATCGTAGCCAGGCCCGCATGGTCCAGGCCGTTCGCGAGGGGCACGCTGTCTCCGAAGTGATGCACGACTCGCAATTCAAAGCCATTCGCGAAATCGCTCCGGCGCAGACTCCTGCGGCAGCCGTGCCAGCTCCCGGCCACAATCCCAAGTCGGCTAGCTGCGAAGACCAGGAACTTGTGGCGCTGTTCGCGGAGTCCGGCAGTCCTGGTGTCTCATATATGCGCTGGACAAGCTCGGGATTCCCGGGCAGGTCTTCGGGATCATGCCTCTTGCCAACTATACCAAGGTGACAGTTGGACCGGCCTTCAAGGTCCGGTATTTTCCTGCCAGCGATCCACCGGGCAGTGTTGGGGACTTTATCGATGATGTGGCTGTGGGGGATTTCGTGGTCATTGGCAATGGCGGTCGCACGGATTGTACAGTCTGGGGAGATATCATAACCCAGTATGCGGCTCTACGGGGCATCTCCGGGGCTGTGATCGACGGAGTCTGTCGTGATGTCAACCGTGCCATCAGCGATTCTAGATCAAACTTGGGATTGCTTAAGCTTTGTCATAGAATATGATTTACACGCAGACTTTTGCCGATGGGAACATCTCTTTGACTAGCAGATCATGGGAACAACAATGCCACTGTAGTTTGGGATGAGTATCCATCATTGGGGTGCATGATGAGGGATGCTTATCACATACTGGGCCTCAGCATCTAGGGCTCTTTTGATCAAATCCGGGTGGGTCATTCGGAGACGGACAAGCGGCGAGACTCCCATGGCAGTGATGGCAGCGGTTGAGCTGTGCATGGCATCGTTGCTGATGTGGCCGTGTTCACAATCGATGATTATGCCCTTTTATCATCAGTGGATGTTTTCCGGGATCTACACGGCCAGAGTACTGACATCGACACCGGTCTGGGCTACCATCTGTACCGGGCGAGAAGATGGAAGCCCCAGAAAGGTCATGATAGGTTTCGCGCCAGCTTGAAGAGCATTGAGCAAGCGGACTTGCGGATTGAAGATGGAGCCTGTCATGGTGGGCAATTCTGGTACATACAATACTGCGCGTAAGGGCGTTCTTGACAATTCATCGAAACCCAAAACCTTGACGATGAAGAAGAAAGACCTGTTAGTAATGTAGGATAGTACTCTAGTCTTCGTTGCGGAAAAAGAATGGTGGTAGCTGCATTGATTATCTACATCCTTCCTCATGCTCGGGGAAGCAACTTCGTCCCTGGCGGCGTCAAGTTGTAAATCTCGGGCACACGACTTCTGACCGAGATTACCAATCGACCCCAGACGTCCTGCATCTTCAAAAGAGAAGCTGATTGAACAGAACAAGATTTCATTGCAGACAAGTCTTTCGATCATTTGTTCTGTATGTACATCTATCTAACCGAATACACATACACCCATCATGGCCCTCACATACGCAACAATCCCCCTACAAGTTCAAGGCGTAAGCCTCAACATCTCGACCATCCACAACCTCAACTCGAAGCCCCCAACTGTGTTCCTGCACGGCTTCGAATCATGCAAGGAGGACCTGGCCGACATTGTCGTCCGTCCCGCATTCAAGCAATGTGGCTATCTCGCCTTTGACGCGCCAGGGTGCGGACACTCGGAAAGCGAGCGGCTCTCAGCGACGGATATCTCCTTCCTGGTCGCCTCGGCCGAAGCCGTGCTCGCGCACTTCTAGATTGAGCAATTCCATCTAATCGGACACTCGATGGGAGGACTCACGGCGCTCCTGCTGGCCCATCGCCATCCCAGCCGAGTCTTGAGCTTCGTCGATATCAAGGGCAATCTTGCGCCGGAGGACTGCTTTCTAAGCCGGCAGATCTTCCTCTTTCCGACCAACGACCCCGAAGCCTTTCTGAATGCTTTTATCGTCCGTACCGCCACCGCAAAGTCCTACGGAAGTCCGTTGTATGCAAGTATCTTACGTGCTCGGGTGTGCGCGGGCGCAGTCCGGGCCATCTTCGAGTCGATCGTGCATTTGTCCGACGAGGAGGATCTGTTAGGCATGTGCTTGGGATTGCCCGTCCGAAGATGTTCATGTTTGGGGAGGAGAACCGAGGGCTATCGTATCTCGCATGGCTCGGGCAGGCAGGCGTCGAATTGGCGGAGATCGAGGACAGCGGGCAGTTCCCCATGTTTTCGAATCCGGTCGAAATGTATCGTCGCATTGGCGGATTCCTGAAGAAATTATGATATGCACACGTGCTGCGTGAGATAAAATAAATGGCGAGAAAAATAATAAACTTTCATTGAGCTAAACAGAGTCATTCCCACGCTAAATGGAACCAAGTTGTTGAAAAAAGGGGTATCTTAGGTACGAATTAAATACGAAGTAGAAGAAATTTACGGGCATGGTGAATGCTTGTTGAATATTCACCGCTGCCTCACGCCTCCGAACCGTCCTGGGCCTTGGATGGCATGTCGTCCACTGTGACCTGCACCTCGTGGCTGTGTTCCAGGCCGGACAGGACGATCCAGGTAGGCACGACGCACAATAGTGTGATGCCGAAGTTGAGACCAATACTGGCAAAATGGTTGACATTGCCCTCGGTTTGCATCCTGGAATGGTCATTAGTTGGTTGTCTGGTGCGGGATGTCTGGGCTGTAAGAAAGCAAGACGGAGAACACTTACGCCCAAGCAACCGTCTGTCCCAGAGCCTCGAATCCTCTCAAGATTCCGCTGTGATAGGACAGAGACGAGATATCAGTGCTGTACTGACCGACCAGCCAGTAGAGGAATTGCTGGAAGGCCTGACCACCAAATTGCCAGAAGAAAACCAGGGCATACGACTTGCCGAACCCGCCCTTGAACCAGTCAAACACGGGGGCCTCCGGGGCCGAGTAGAACTGACTTTGCAGCACGCAAGCCCAAATCCAAGTGCCGGTGAGAATGAGGATGATCGACGAGAAGGCAATCTTGGCGCGGGTTTTGATGTGGATATTTTGGCGATCGAGCAGTCCGGCAATCAGAAACGAGGAGGCGATTCCGGCGAAGTTGGTGAAGAAAGAAGAGAAGGCGCGCGATCGAACCGTGAAGTAGTCGGTCAACCAGGTGCTAGAGAAGGCGTTGTAGAAATAGCTGATGAAAAAGGCCGGCAGCAACATCAGTACCCGGCGGGTCCCGATCAGCTTGATAGCTGCTTTGAATTCGGCTGCCCACGTCGCTTGCTTGTGCACCACGACCAGCGTTCGGTCTTTGCGTTGCACCTTCTCCGCCGGACTCAGGCAGAGGGCGATCGGTAATCCCAGGCACATAATGACGATGAAGACAATGTACGTGCCTGCGCTGATGGTTCCCTTGGAGGAAGTCTGTGCGTTGAGGCCCAGGCTGATGGCACCACCCACGATGGGGCCGGCAGCTTTGGCTGTTTGCCAGATCGCTGTTGGGAATCACGGTCAGTATGCGCAGAGGGTCGTCATGGAGTGCATTGGAGTGAGCGAGAGTCGACGTACCCAGGTAGAACGCGCGGTCCTGCGGGCTGGGATATCCGATGATGATGGCCGCCTCGGCAGCCCAGAAGAACCCAGCGGAGATGCCACATAACGCGCTGCCAAAGAGCATGAACCACGTGGTGGGAGCATAGTTGTTGGTATAGAGACCGGCGCCATAGATCGGATAACCAATAGCTCCGAGGACCAAGCCAAAACGAAGGCCGATGCGGTTGTTGATGGCACCGGCCGCAACACATACGATGGAGAACAATCCGTAGACCAAGGCATTTGCCGCCGAGACGGCATAGGGCTCTGCTGCTCCACCAGCGCCAAGGTTGTTCATGGCATCCCACATGCCAGGAGCAGTGAATGAGACACCACTGGCGATGGCAATCTGGAAGGGAATCGACCGGTAGATGGACTTGAACCCAGAGAACCGAGACACGCGCTCCATGTCCATGGCCCGGGGCTCTTCCGGGGTGCCAGCCTCGTGGTTGGCAGTTACGGAGGCCATTTCTACTCTGAGACACACGACAAAACTTTCAGGAAAGCAAAAAGGGGAGCTTTGCGAGGCAGAGGTCTGTCTATAAAAGAAATTTTACCTAACGAGCCGAGTGAGTCAATAACGTGATTGGAATCACGGCTGTCGTGATGGAGATGCCAAGACGCTTGATGCTACAATTGGAGTTTCTGTTGGCCAATGAATCATTCAACCCTAACCCTCGATTGCCCACAGCCACACGAGGTCAGATAATCTCAGTCTGAATGCTCTACGGTTGGGGTGATTATTAACTGGCATGATTTGACACCTGACAAAGATGATCTAGCTGATCTTTGCAAGTTCTGACTCTTCTGAGGAGGTCTAGTCTAGTATACCAGCCTTTGCTTGCCTCCTCTTGAAGACCCCTGATGCGTAGATATCTAGTTAGGTACAGTCCTTAGTAGCAAGTTCGATTTAACCTTGCAGGTTTAGATTTGCCACGCTCTGCAGGGCAAAGTGCGGTGGAGTCTAGAATTTTCTGCGCCCGCCACGCGAACCACCCACCAATCAGACCCAGATTCCAGAAGGCAAATCCCGGTGCAGGATTCAATCTTGATAAGCATTCTCTGTGCAAGGTTGAGATTATCGATAGAAATTACACCTGGCTTCCGTTCCGCTTCCTGCGATGGCGTTCCGACCGACCCGACAAATCCCTCTCATTCCTTCCCCCGCTCTCCCGCATGCACGCCATCTGCCATCCATGTTCTTGGCACCCTTCTGGGATTCTGACAAAGATAACCCGTAGTGTCTCAGAGACGACGAGTAACTTACGTAGGGTTACTACGTCATATCTGCACACATATATCGGATGAGGTATATCGGATGAGGCTCATAAGTACTGAAGTCACCGGAATGCATCGACGGTGTAATGATTCGACAGAGCAACAAGTTTCGGTTTATGGGTAGACTCCAATCGGGGCGACGGTCAAATGTCAATCACAACGAAGCACCCGACGTCAGGGTCTCACACAACTTGAAGACAACCGCATTATATATAACAAGATCCATGAGCAAACGTGACCAGATAGCCATCGTGCTCTCTCTAAGACCCAGGTAGCGCGTAACCCGTTGGGAAATCCAAGGTCCGCAACAAGTTGAACACGACTACCCTCAAGCTCAAGAGAAGTATGATCTGAGAGAAGTAGAGGATGGATTTATTATTTAGGTAGTGCTATGTACTGTACAGTACAAGGTGAGATCTTGGTGTTGTTGGCCAACCACGGCTGAAATGCAGGTGGACGGAGAGCGAAGATAAGGAGAGAGACAAGAAGATAAACAAGAGCCCATCCTCCTCTTTCTCCGTGCATGGCTATTCCACCTACTTGACATGGATGAGCACGCGACCGTAACGAGTCAAGGGAAATTTCCCGTCATCCGTTCCTTCCAGGATGATGGAAATGGTTTGGCCAGCCTCTGCATCCGCGGGGATTGTAATATCCGCCCGATCGTTCTCGACCTCCGTCACGATCACGTGACCTGGATACGTGCCCTCCTCAAAAAACTGCCACCATGACGTGGTCACGCTGTGGGAATCCGGATCGGTGACATTCCCTGCCAGAGTGATTGTCGTGCCAGCAGGCGCCTCCACGGTGGTTCCATTAAGAATGCTGACGGACGGTGGATGGTTCGCGTCTTCATAGCTCGGAGTCAGGGTCAATTGCATGCGCGCCGCGAAGTCATTCTGGACCGCGCCCGCCCAGCAATCGGTCGTGTAGTTGGCGATGTCAACACCCGCCTTGTTTTTCTCGGTTGGGACCATCACCCACAGGTTGGGGGAAGTGGAGTTCTGTGCGCTTCGGCCCCCCCCCCCCAGCCGCCGAGCAGTGGGTTGGCCGGATCCTGGAGACCGGTTGCCAACAAGGGATTGAACACCACATTGTCGCCTTCGGACAAGAAGGCGTATGGCTCCAAGGGCTGACAGAAGCTGGACGAAGAGGCGGTCGCCGGACTGCCGAAGATGTCCTGCGCGTCACCAGGCATGGACTGCTCGTCGAGCCAGGAACGGTAGAGCCTTCCGTACGGACCGGTTTGGATGTGCGCTTTCATCCAGTCCCCGGTGAAGTACACATTATCCCCCAAGGAGAGTCCGCGAGTATTACCCTGGCCTTTATCGCAGTTGTAACCCCAAGTCCTGTACCCCGGTTCCAACTGCTCGACGCGCACGTCGGGCCAGCGAAGAGAGATGTAATCCGCATATGTCTCATCTTGAAACCCGCTGGCCAAGATGACGGCTTTGCGGGAAACAGAATCCTGCGTCTGGCTCCACTGCGATGAGTTGGAGTACTCCTCTTCAATAGACTTCAGAGCACGGGCGATGGTGTTGGTCCCGCCCCAGGCTTGCAAATACAGCGGCCGTGGGTCGTCATTCAGAATTAGGGACCGGATGAGATCAGAACCCTCAGTGTCTTGTTCCATCTCGCCTTCAAAGTCAATATTACCAACCTTGACCAGGGCTCGCAGCTCGTCGGGGGTAGGAAAGAACGGATCGTGGTTGTTCAAATTGGGCCAGATCTCAGCATAGGCCCGGAGCACTTGGTCTTGGACAGTCCGCGAGCCAGTCCAACGCCACGCCCACTGTGGGCTTCTATACTCGCGATCGGACAAGAAGAACTTGGTTCCATTGCCATCTCCGGACCAGTGATACCGACTAGAGGTATAGATGATCCCTTGCGTGTCGAGCTCGTTCGTATAAAGAAGGTACCGGATCAGAGATGCCAAATCGTCTTGCTCTAGGTCGGTGGTGACGACTATTCTGAACATCGAGGCCCGGTCGGCGGCACCGTATACGAAATCAGAAAGCCCAGTGGCCAATAGGCCTGCGGTGAGCAGCTGCCTCTGGAAAATCTTCATTGCGGAACGGAATAGAAGATGAAGCTTGATTCTGTCGGATTTCTAAAACGTCCCGTTCTTCAGGGAAAAACTACACGTATGAATAAGACATAGTACAGTACATACAACCCACACGGCAAAGAGGTTCGGGAATTTATAGAAACTTCTTCAGGCATATCTAGAGAATGCGGGGAGACACACCCCGCAATTTTGCCCCAAATACTGTGGGGAATCGAATCGGGAAGCTGGTGGCTCGCGTGAGGCGTGAGGCTCGGCTTGAATCCTTGCGGATCTAGCGCTTATCTTGCCCATATTTGGCTTCCTAGCGCTAACAATTACTGCTTTGCGCCTTACTGCTCGGTTGGGATGCTATAATTGCCAACTTCCCAGCTCTGCAGTCACTGGAGTCTCGCACCTGTCAGTTGCCTGACCTACCTTATTTGGCTTGGAGGTGGAGGCTCCTGGAGCACTACACAACTAGTGACTTGATTATACTGCATACCTGACTAAGCTGAAAGGTAGTAGTTATGCTACTCCCGGCCACATTGACGGAAGTCCAAGCCGAATTTGTGAAATTACAACCAAGACCGATGATGAACAGGGCCGGTCGAATAGGTTGACCGTCTGCTGTACTTGCTATAATAAGAAAAAAGTTGTTGACGCAACATACATTCACAAAGTATAAGTAGTGTCTGGTCTTCAATCTGCGCCTCTCGCAGCGGTATTAGAATATCCCCATATTTCCAGGGGCCCTCCCGTTCTCTTTATTGTAAGCCCTTCTATAGCCACAGCAAACCAAGCAACAGTGGCGCCGGTACTGACAGCATCAGTACTTAAATCATTTTTGGAGATATCATTAGTGTACAGACAAATATGTAGCCTGGTCCTTAACGACCCTAACAGTCCATAACTTGATAATGGATGATGACAGGCAGACATGCTAAGAGTTCTCTGCTCAATGGATTATTACCAACAGAGACGTGAAAATAGATTCTACGATAGACCTGAGATGATTTGATATAATCAATTTTTATTTAAACAATGGATTGAAAGAGAAGGAAAGCCACGGTATCAGGTAATGAATAACGGACTTGTCCTTGGAGGTAATCTGTGTCTAGACCTCTTGTGTCCCGATCTCCTGTGCCTCGACTTTCTGTGCCTCGACTTTCTGTGCCTCGACTTTCTGTGCCTCGACTTTCTGTGCCTCG